>NW_005178956.1:0-47653 GCF_000350225.1 Chondrus crispus
TTCCAACACCCCCTATCAGCCACAAGAGAAGTCAATCGCAGAAAGGATCAACAAAACGTTGTTCACAAGTGCCAGAGCGGCACTCCACCACGCGTCACTCCCACCGCAATTTTGGGAGGACGCAGTGCGCGACGTCGCATTTAAATACAACATAATGAGACACAGTGCAAAAAAAGCCAGCCCCTGGAGCCTGTGGCATGGAAGCCAACCGCGGATGGCCCGCATATTTGCATTCGGGCAAATCGGAACAGCACCGATACATGCACACAAAACAAAACTGCAACCCCGAAGTGAACCACTCAGGTACATGTACTCCATCTCCAAAACTCACATCATGAAGATCACAATCAACACCGCCAGATACCGTGCCATACGGGCAATAGACTTCAAACCCTACAGACGGCACCAAGACCCAGCCTACACAACCAGCAACGCATTCAAAACGGCGCCGCTGCGGTGGAAAGCAGCGAACAAAACCAGCAAACAACCCCGCCAGCAGCCACCGCCACGCACCGTAGACATCACCACGCCCGCACCGCGCCACATGAAAGCTGCCCAACAGTACCCGGATGCGGAGCAATGGGCAGCCGCCCACAACGAAGAACTAGACACGCTCGACAAACAGGGCACCATCAAATGGATCCCATCCAAACAAGTACCTCCCCACGAAAAACTCATCCCGCTTACCATGACATACCGATACAAGCATGCGGCGGACGGTAAAATCGCCAAACGCAAAGCGCGCTGTTCGATCAGAGGCGACAGGATGCAACCGAGACAACACTTCCATCCCAAATGCACATCCACCTTCATGGCAGAGAAGACATCAGTACGGACACTTCTCGCATTAGCGGCATCCCACAGTTGGCCAGTCCAATACATGGACATCACCGCAGCATACTTAAACGAGAAACACGATCCTCGATTCCTTGTGTATGTACGCCAGCACCCCCGCTTCGATGGCACCATGAAGCACAAACACAAAGCCGGTCAACTCATTGGCAACCTATACGGCGGCCGCTCCGCCGGATATCAATACACCACAGGACTACAGAAGCACCTCACCACACAGGGATACCAGCAATGCAGCAGCGATCCATGCCTCTTTACACTCAACACAACCAAAGGTACGCTACTGGTCACTGTAAGTATGGACGACTTCCTGGTCACCGCCTCCGACCAAACTCTCATCGAAGATCTCCTTGCCACACTCAAAAGGAAATACAAAATCAAAAATCTAGGCTTCTCCACAACATACCTAGGATGGCTGATCACCAGAGACGAGCAGGGCAGCATACACATTTCGCAACAGCAAACAATCGAAACCCTCCTCAAAAAACATAATATGGCAGACTGCAATCCCAAGAACACACCGGCACCGCAGAAACCCAACAAAAAATTGACGAACAGACCGAACCCCTTTCCCCTACACTAGCGAACCATTACCGCTCCATCCTCGGAGAACTCCGATACGTCGTCGACAGCACGAGATAAGACGCGTATCACATTACAAACTGTCTCACGCGCCGCAGCAAGCAGCCTAACCGGGCAAATTGGCACGCGCTCAAGTGGCTTCTCAGATACCTCAAAGGCACAAAAGGCAAAACAATATCGTACCACCCACGATCACCGGCCTGCCTGAGAACGTACAGCAATGCCGACTATGCTAACGATAAAAGCCGCAAATCTCTCACAAGTATCATCCACACCGTCGGCCACGCACCGATAGCCTGGACGTCGTCACCCCAAGACGTCGTAGCGTTCTCGACGTGCGAGGCCGAATACATAGCAGCCTCATGCGCTGCACAACAGACCCTATGGCTCCGAAGACTGCTTCACGACATGCACCACGCACAGAAGCATCCAACGACCATCTTTATTCACAACAAATCGTCAATCCAAGTCGCGGAAAACTCAGCCCCCACGCGCAAACGCAAGCTCATAGATGTGAGACATCACCACTTACAGCACCACATCCAACGAGCAAACATCGTCGCAGAGCATATCCTGTCCACGCACAACCCGGAAGACCTCTTCACCCAGGCACTCGGACCGATCCGATTCAAGAGAGATATACCAAATCACCCAACCCGATGACCCCCGAAGCCTAGATCCGCGATCGCACCCCAGCTCCACTTTCACGCGCACCCGTCAGCGTCCCCGGGACTGACGGACCGCAACTCTCTTCATCAGACACTGACGGGTGCACGCGTCACGGACCACAAGGACAGACTGTCCGCATTACAGTCTGTCATCCGCGGTACTTAGACCCACGAGACGGCGACGACGAGTAAAGACGACCCCATGAGGATTACGATTCATCACACAACACTACGATGGTGGTGCTCCAGATAGGGTTTTGTCGGAAGTCGAAGCATTAGGCTGTTTCTACGGAGGACACAAGGCGGGCGGTTTTGCACGCGGTCATCACGAAGCAGACGAAAGCGTGACGTCATCTGTCGACCAGTTCGCATGTATGCACTACAGCAGTAATAAAATGTCGCCGTTTGTGGATCCAATCGATCACTGCTACTGTACCGACTTTTGCTACGCGCGTGAGATTCCCTCCGTACTCGATGTACATCGGTGACTCATATGCAGTACCATACGGCATTACCCTACCCTTATGGGTATGGCATTACCCTTGTGGGTACTGCATATGAGTCACTGATGTACATCGAGTACGGAGGGAATACGTACCCTTAAGGATACTGCAACTCAGTTCCCTGCGGAACAATTGTTTCGACCAGTAGGGTTGTCCGTAAAGTCACGAAAACGCGTGTTTTGGCGGCGTGTTTGCTCTTATTTTCTAAACGCAAAAATCTTGCAGACAACGCGTTTGGCAAAAACTCACAGCATACCGAAAACTGGGGCCATGTGAGTTTTCCACAAGTTTCACATCTGCCAGATCACAGCAGTGCCGGATCGACCCGTCTTGAAGGAAAACGAAGTAGGTTTTCCGCTCTTTCATCAGCACAAACGAGTCTCAGACTGCACGGGTCGTACCGGTTTGCGTCCTGGACGCCCGTATCGCGTCATCTGCGCAGAGTCTATCAACGGATCAAAGCGCGACAGGATCTGCCACAGATGCCGTGGAAGCAACTGCGAAAGATAAACAAGTAGAAGCTTCTAAAAAGCGGTCCTCTCCAACCGCCCCCCCTCGGCATGTCAAGACGACGGAATACATCGCCCTTTCGACTGATAACCTTTCTATCCTTGTGGCGAGCTGCAATATTCGCTTCAGCGAGTATTCGCGCAGATGCACGTGATCCGTCGGGCGGCACAACGATGTACAAGACTTGCGTTTGTTGCGGACAGGTGCCCTTCGAAGGGTACCTTGATGGAGGTCGGTCTGTAAAACTCGTGGAATTTTTCAATCTCGGGTTTACTTTACCCTTCCCGGGGGGCTATATTTGGGACGGATTTCAACTGGACCCCAAAGTTCTCTCCAGTTACGAATCCCACAGGTCAACAAAGGACACGGATTGTAGTGCAATGTGCCTGTCAGGCCGGAACCAGGGTCCAACGGTCCAGGGACAACACAACCAACAAACAACAACCAACAAGAGTTGGCGACGGCACAGCCCTACGGAGTGTCCGATTCTCCCTTTCCCTTCAAGTGGGTTTGCGGCCCACAGTAGCTCAAGTCCCTGATAGGGGGGGCAAAAGGAAGAGGCGCGCCCCGGGACGAATGGTGGTAGAGTCTTGTACAGGCAGCTGCTCTGCGAGTTCCGGGCGGTGATTAGGAAGCCGGGCCCGATGGGTCGTAAAGCCAATGCTCGCGGAGCGCCTGTTACACCTTATACCCTTGATAAGGTCTTCGACGGGGGCGTCCTAACGCAGCCCGACGGGAATTAGCAAACACGTAGCAGCGCTACACCTCCGTACTGCCCGATGGCAAAGTACCGACACTGGAACGGTCGCAACCTGTATCCGATGGAACCCACATTGTCCTGTATACACAACAGGACCTTCGAGGGAGACGTCGTCGCAACAGCCTCCGTCGTTGGACGTAAACAAGTAGCAGCGCTACACCCACGTGTCGCCCGATGGCCAAGACACCTACACCGGTCCGTTCGCAACCAAAGCCGATGGCACCAACAACAAACAAAAGAACCAACACAAGAGCCCGATGACTCCAGTCGTCACAATGCGGATCGCAATCAGGCACTGTGGAACCAACACAAGATAAGGGAGTAGAAATAGAGATAGAAATAGAAAAGGATAGGTGAAATAAAGGAAAAGGAAAGGGAACCCCCGAGCGCAAAGGATAACGTAATCTGTGGTAAAAGGAAGCGTCTTGGGAAAGACGGACTTCGACCAAGGCGATATTCAACTCTGGCAACTCGGGTTACCTTTACTGACTTGGTGGTCAGAGGGCTAAGGTATATATCGCCCCGCCGGAGCCAGTACAGTAGCTCACGGCGCTAGATCCTAGATCTAAGCTAGTGTCAGCAAAATTAATGCCAATTAATTAACTAAATAAAATAAAATAATTAGAAATTAAAACCGTGCAATTATTCACACGTGTGTCCCCTAACCCGGACTACTTTTCACATCCAAATATTTTCCTTTCTTTTCACCCCCCTTTTCAGGTGCGTATTGCACTACACGGATGACAGCGTTCTAACGTGTTCAATCAAGTCCACGCCTAAAGAAGATGATTGGAGAACCACGAGTGACTGTATGACGACTCATAATCGCCGACCTACTCGGATCGTTTCCAACAAAAAAGGGTTCAAATTGGGACAGCGCGGAGATCCCCAATTTCATGTAGAACTCGCCATATTCATCAACAGCAACGCCGCCTCGCCATCACTTCCTGTTGGCGGACTGCTCGTAGCTGAATCAATGCCAAGTATACTGCCAACGCCTTGCTTCGCAACCTTTGCGCGCTTTACCAGACCCTTCCCAGCACTCCTCCCCGCTTTCTCCATCGCTCACTTTTTTTGAGTTCTTCCCTTGCCAAGCGAGCAAGCACTCGCTCTTTCTGATCCAACAACTTCTGCCTCGCGCGCTCCTCCTTCGGCAGCTCTTTATTTTTTGCCGCCGCCCGTGCTGCCTCCTCCTACTTCTTTCTAATCTGAACGAGGCTCCCAACTGTCAAGCAAGCGGCGGGTGCCCCACATCCAAGAACCTTCTTTGTGCTCTTAGCCACACTCACAGTAAGCACAGGCTTTATTCCCCGCAGTATAGAACTCACTGTTTGGTTCTCCCTGAGAACCCTCGATATCGCTTCAATGGAAGCACTGGGCCGCGACTCATTCCTTACAATCCGCTTGATGTCTTCAAACGTTCGCGCATCGCTGCGACGAAGGCAGACGCTGGTCAACCGATTTGCCGGTCCTCCATTAGTAATGCTCTGGACCTTCTCTTCGACTTTCTGTACTTCCCCTTTTCGTTCCCTCATTCTGTTGCGAAACGATAATCTACAGGCCACATGCCAGTGTAGTTAAATGAATCGCGTACGTTCTGAGCAGTAATTGCCTCGTGTCCAGCGACCGCCAGTTTTATCTTGAATCCAGTCGCGTGCACATTCGTGGCGGCCATTCCCATGAGATCATCCCTGGTTTTTCTCACTGCCCTTTGGAACATTTTGTTGATTTCGTCGTCACAAGGCTGCAAGAAATAGGTAGTGTTCGCTGGCAACAGAAGCACCTCAATGTTGCGCTTCTGTGCCTCCTCCACCCATTCAATGCGATTGCGAGAGGAGTGTCCATCAAGAAAGAGCGCTACTGCTACGTCTCGATGGACGATCTGCCGCACATATTTATCAAAATGCTCGATAAACATTGGAAGCGTCTGCTTCTCGATAGATCCATTTTGAGTGCACCGAAGCACAAATTCGCTTGGCAACCACCCCGATTTCGCCAGACAGTGTGGAGCCCCATTATCATGTTTAAAAAGGTTCGCGGTAGCGGTTTGATCCAATCTTCCATTATATAATTCCCCGCGGCAATACAGAAAAGTGGTGCCATATGTCCACTGGCAGAGGCTGCGAGCACCGCCGTGACGTGTTTCCCCGAACCCCTTTGCACCGACTTAAATCCACCGTGGTGAGAACTTGCGTTAGTGAAGGTTTTTATGCGACGACCGAACTCCCCGTCTACGTGCGTTTCGTCCATATTCCATAGTCTTTTCGGATCGTTAAAAATTCCGGGATGCCTTCTTTCGACATCAGCCATACATTTGGCAAAAGTGTTGACATGTTCAAGATTTTCCGCACCATGCTTTGCAGCATCTTTGTTTTCTGCTTTGCGATAGGTTATATCACGATTCAGGGCTCTATATGTACCTCTTGCAGCATCAGAGGGAGTGGAGTTCTTGTATCCAGGCCTACCATCAGCTGCCAATTTTTGTAAAATGGCTTTCATTGTGTTCTTGTCGACCGAAAACTCATGCAAAGCGGCACTTTTTATTTTATCGTTGAGCATTACAGCCTCCTCAAGTGTCCATACTGTCTTTTTACCAGGCCGATTGTTAGCAGGGTCAAGCAGCTTTGCAAGGGACTGGTGGTATTTTGCGTTAATACTAGTTGCAATGCGTCCTGCAGTTCCTTTTGAAATTCCACAAATGTCCGCAAAATGGCGGACAGAATGCTTCTTGCGGATCATTTCGGCTGCTTTTTTTCTTCTCTCCGTTAAATCTTGGTCACGTACCTGTCTACGGATCGCCAGAAGCGTTTGACGCCGCATCGAGAGAGGCATCTCGAGGCAATCCCGCGGTTGATGGCGGTCAATCTATCGATTTCTAGCACTCCCTTTTTATTTGAAGAGTCCTATCACGGATCGACCCGCCTTTTTTCGAAAGCAGTTTAATTCAAGATATTCCTCAACATGATACGAAGCACTTGGCGCGCTTTGGATGGGTCTCAAGTGCCAGAAGGACGCTTGGCATAGGTAAATAATAACGCTGTCCCAAAATAAACCCCGCCCCAAATTAAGCCCCCGGGGAAGGGTACGTCCAGCGAGTTTGTAGGCAAATGGAAAAAACAACGCGTTATTTTACAGACAACCTTGCTTTATGACTGAAAACAGGCAAAAAAACTCGCCACTTGGGCACTTGGCTCCACGCAGTTGGCTTGGAGAGTAACGATCGCGTCCCCATCGCGAGATAACATGTTATATCCAGTTGACTGTAGGCTCGAGGGTTTGGCGAGGGTTTGGCACACTGCGTTTTACAAACAGGCTATAAGATCACGCGCCTAGGATTCATTAGGCCTTCCACGTAGTTATGGGGTATAAGCCGTAAGAATCAATCATCATCAATAAAATACATCCACAATTGGATACGTTTCCAACAGTACATATTTACAGTGCCATAATTCAGTACGCAGCTATTCTACAGCAAGGGGCAGCACGACCACAATTACGTGGTAGCTTCATGAGCTTATTGCGATTGAGCAGCCTCAGGCCACCCCATTCCCTGACCGAGGCTTTTGTCAAATGCCCAAGTCTTTCGACAATAACACAACCACTTCGCCCGTATCGGAGCCGCCACACCCCCCTGGCCCCCCAATCCACTCCACAATCCCCAAACCCGCCCCTCCCACATGCTCCTCCATCTGTCATCTGCCCCTCCGATCTGCTCCTCCACCCCATAATCGCTCCCCCGATCCGCTCCTCCACCCCCCTCTCGCTCCCACGATCTGCTTCCCCATCCCCCCTGCAACACCGACCCGCTCCTCTGTCCCCCTCCTGCCCCTCTGATCTGTTCCGGCGTCTGCTCTCTTGACTCCGGCACACCGACATGCAGAATTATTCCTCAGCTGACGCCGCCAACGCTCTACAAATTCTTGCTGACGCTGCAGTGGAGCGTCAGAACGAGCTTGAGAAATTCTCAGTTCAGCCTGACGTCTCCGATTCAGATGAAGAAAGCGACTCTGACAGCCCGATCTTTGATCGGTTCTACGAGCGCGGCGGAGGGCGAGCAATTGTCAGCATGATCAATTTTGATCCAGAGGAGTTCACAATCATTTGGGCAAACTACAGAGATTTTATCACAACCCACTACAATTGTGGTCGAGGGCGCAAGTCACCGCATTCGGCAAAGGACGTCTTGTTTATGACGCTCACTACCCTAAAACACGGCGGGCAGTGGGATTTGTTGGCAAATCTCTTTTCCCTGAAGGGTCCCACCTTCGAAAGACTCATAATGCGCTTCGTGAACACGCTTTCTACGCACCTGTATGATACACTTGTCGCTCAAAATGGGGAGCTGTACTCCATGACTGAAATGCTGAAAGAAAAGTCTACTTTCAAGCACTTTTCGTTCGCTTGCTACGCTGTAGATGTCACTTTTCAGATGTGCAACCGGCCTAGTGGCAACATGCAGGAGGGAAAAAAGTTTTTCTCCGGAAAACATAAGCTCTACGGCTACAAGGTGGAGGTTTCAGTTCTCCCAAATGGTTGAGCTATCGGCTGTTCAGAGCATGTGCCCGGGTCAGTGTCAGACCTTGAAATTTTTAAAGAAAACAGGGCTTTTCACGACGTGAATGTGAGGAAGGCGAGAAGTGACAGACATGTAACAGATCTTGGATTGTTGGCAGGTGAGTATCCAAGGCAATGGGCGATTTTGGCCGACAAGGGGTACCAGGGCGGAGCAGAGATTTTTCGCTTAGTCAGCCCAAAAAAGAAACCGCAGAATGCCTGTCTGTCGGTCGATGACGAGCGGTTTAACAGGAAAATCTCGTCAGACAGGATACTTGTAGAGAACTGGTTCGGTAGGGCGTGTGGTCTATGGGCGGTTGTCTCCACCAAATGGAAGTGGTCTGAGAGCAGCTACGATACTATTTTTCAGCTATGTGCTGCGCTGACTAATTTGCACATTACTTGGCATCCACTTCGGCAGGAAGACCTGGATCGATATCAGCGTGTGAAAAATCGCCAGGTGCACATCGGTGTGGAACAAGTAGAGCGCCGACGGCAGTCCCAGGAGCGCTATCGTCGGAAGCGTGCGAGGCGCATGTCCCTGCAGTTGCACAGAGCTGGAATGCCAGATCGCGACCCCGATGCTGATATATGAGGCAATGACTACAGTGCCATTGAATAGTTCTGTAATGAATCACTTCCAACCCGAAAAATAAATGGCTACAATTGTGCTAATTAATTGCCAAATTCTCAGTCGCGCATTGTAAGCGTTAGTCCCATCTGATGCCAATCAAACAATATACACCTCACCTGTCATTGCGTAGTTTCCCAGTCTTTGCGAGAAAGACCTATTGTGAAGAGCGAGCGATTGGAGATTGAGGGCCATTCCATTCATCGTGATTGGCAATCACGCAATCACGTCAATAAATGGTGGCTGCTCCCTTGTGGTTGGTTGTTTATATTACGTTTCCTAAAAAATGGTCATGCTCATTAAAGAAATAAACAATCGACTTAAAATTAATCTTGTGCTCCAACTTGCAGAAAGACGTTAAATTAATGTCGTGATCGCGTGATTGCGTGATTGCATGATTGCCAATCACGATGAATGGAATGGCCCTGAGGGCCATTCCATGACAGCGGCGGCGCTCTCGTTGGCTCGCGATAAACAGCTACCGATCTAAATCGATGGCAACGACATGATGGCACCCAACCCGTGTGCGAGAAATCTCATCAAGTCTTGACACAGTACAATATCCTGAAACATAGTCGACAGCCCATGCTAACGTTCGTCACTATGGCATTTCACATTGCCCTTGTATTCTATCTTGGGTCTGGCAGAAGAAAATACGTCGACGCACCGCTGGCAACCTGCGACGCATCTATATAACCCCCGTGCAGCTTCTTCCGCTCCCCAACGTTGGCTCCATCACCCCGTCAAAAGCCCCTCGCGCGCCCATAACTTTTCCACTATGCTTCGACTCACCACCCTTCTCCTCCTCCTCTCGCTCAGCCTCTGCTCCCTTGCGCAGCCAGGCCACGACTCTGGGCTGTCCCGTTTCACCCGCAAAAAGTATGTCACAATCAGCGGTAAGCGCATGGCCTACGTGGAAGTCGGCACTGGCGACCCCATTGTCTTCCTGCACGGCAACCCGACCTCCTCGTACCTGTGGCGCAATATCATGCCCTTCCTCGAAGGCAAAGGGCGTCTCATCGCCCCGGATTTAATCGGCATGGGCGATTCCGACAAGCTCGACAACAGCGGCCCAAACCGCTACACTTTCGTCGAGCACAGCAACTACCTCTTCGCGCTGCTCGAGGCCATCGGTGTGAAGGAGCGCGTCACCCTGGTCATCCATGACTGGGGTTCTGCTCTCGGATTTCTGTGGGCCTACTACAACCGCAAAAATCCCAACGCAGTCAAGGCCATCGTGTTCTTCGAGGCGTTTGTCGCCCCCTTTCCCTCGCTCGACGAGCTTCCAGACGGCGGAGAGGACTTCTTCCGCCGCTTGAGGAGCCCGGCGGGCGAGAAACTGGTGCTGCAGGAGAATTTCTTCCTCGAGGATGTCCTCTTTGATACAGGCAATTTCAGCGAAAAGGATAAAGCGGTGTATCGCAGGCCGTATTTGAAACCGGGAGAGTCGCGTAGGCCAATGCTGACGTGGCCGAGGCAGGTTCCCATCCGTGGTAAGCCGGCGGATGTCACCGCACTGATCGGTGCGTACTCAAGGTGGCTCGAGAAGGCAAAGATTAGGAAGTTGTTCATTAACGCCAAGCCGGGCGGCCTTTCACGTTTTTCCAGGCCGATTGTGCGGAAGTGGCCTATGCTGACGGAAGTTACGGTTCCGGGGTTTCATTTCCTACAGGAGTCGACCCCTGGCAGAATCGGCCGGGCTATTAAGAAGTGGTTGTGAATTGTATAAGAATGGATTGTGGCAGAGCTGCTGCCTGTGTGATATTATCGTTAACTAAATGATGGACTGCGAGTTTATGTTCAAGTGACTGCACAAGCAGTTAGAGCATCACCACCGGTAGAAGCAAATAACCAAATAACCAAAATTTGATGATTTGATGTCGATTGTCATGCCCACCGGTCCGACCAAATCAGTAAATTTTTGGTTCCGAGGCAAATATCGGAACCAAATATCAAGAATTAGGTTCCGCTTCTCCGTATTTAGTACCCTAGACAATCCAGTTGTCCAAGGCTCACTGGTCAGACAAAAAGACTTCCCTCCAAAAAACATGACGAAGGGGTTTCGTGGCAAAACAAGCGGCAGTCTCCCGCCATCTCTCCTCTTCAAATGCCACAAGACCAGCACGGATTTTATTGTTTTCCGGTAGGGATGCTCCGCACTGGTCGGTGAAGGCATCTCTGAGAGCATCCCCCCTGTTGGTCATCAAGCGCAAGCTCGGTGATGACAAAATGAGTTCCCCCTTTTCAGGCTCGCTACCCCCCTCTTCCCTGGATCCTTCCATCTATGGGACCCCAACACGTTCAGCTTCGGTTCCGTTAACGTCTTCAGAGTCCGTCACTGCGACTCCTCGTAGGAGGGGACACGGGTGAGTACGAGGGTCAGTAAGAGCGTACTACACAGTATTTGGTTCTGACCGGTGGGGCCGTCCTTTTTGAAATATCAAATAACCAAAGAAGCAAATCACCAAATTCCCACCAGCCAATTGAGTTCTAGAAAAAAAGTGCCAAGTGTTCTTGTTTGGTCATTTGATCACCTTCCGGTGGTGATGCTCTTAACAAATGTAATAAGTTCGGGAAAAATGTGATGTTTACCTTTTTTTGTCTGCTCAACGTACCCCTCAAAACTTCGCAGTAGTGGAGTTCTGTCTTCTGTGCGAAAGAACGGCGAAAACTTCTTGCACAGCTGACCCGCATGCAATGTATGAGGGTTCCATCTACACAGACCACTCGACATCGAGAGCAGTGCGATAGCACAAGGCACGAACCCACTCCTTTATTATTTCTCTTTCTCCTTTCCCTCTACTTTAGTCCGTCTGCGCGCGGGGCGCTGCGTCGTCGCTGATGCGCTGACAAGTGCACCTCGTGTACACCTGTTCATGGAACAGGTCGCGTGATGCCATGCAGGACAGTGGGCGGCACGGTTTTGCGAAGGACCTTGCTTGCGTCGTGCTTGCAGAGACATTATCTGAACCTCATCATCTGTTTCTGTTTCTGTATGCGCCGCATCGACGACATTCTACCCAAGCATCCGCCCCTGAACCAATTCCCGCGCGAGCGACCACGAACCTACCACCACCTACTCCGCAATATCAAACAGCACAAACACCTTCACCTGAACATCGAGCTCTCCGCCCGACACGAACGTATCATCCGGGGGTCCAAACGCCAACGCACCCACGAATTGATTCTCCCGCGGCGCCTGTATCGCAGTTTCGCTAATCGCGAGCACCTTCCCCAGCTCCACGCCGGCGTTCTCTGCGAACAACATTGCCTTCCTCTTCGCGTCGGCCACGGCGAGCCTCCTGGCCTTGTCCTTCGTCATCTGTGAGTCCTCCAACCCGAACGTGACCCCATTAATCTCGTTACTCCCGGCGAGCACCAGCGCGTCGAGCACCCCGCCGACGGCATCCACATCGCGCACCTTGATCGAGATAGAGTTGGACACGGTGTACACGCGCGTCCTGTTCTCCCGACGCCCGCGAGTGTCCTGGAACACGTCGAAGGATGACGTCTGCACGTCTGTGTCCGCGATGCCTCGCTCCTTCAGGGCGGCGACCACGCGCGAAAACTTGCGGCTATTCTCCGACAGCGCGGCTGCTGCAGTAGTAGCCGTCGTCGTCACGCCCGCATCTATCGTGGCTAGGTCCGGGACGGCGCTGGCGCTGCCTTCGCCTACCACGTTGATCGTGCGCGCGGAGGCCGTCAGAAGCAGCGTCGCGAGGAGGAGAAGGGTGACTTTCATGGTGGCGGCTTGTTTGCGCAGTTGTTTTGATCAGGTGGTTGGGAGGAGTACTGCTTGGGTGCTGAGACGAGAAGGGATTGTAGTGGGCGTAGTCAGATACATACACATATATATAGTAGTCTGGAGCCCCTAACCCTGAGCTTGGTTAAGGATGCAGGCGGAGGGCGACAAGTGTGAGTGATTTAGAGACGGGCGAGAGGTGATGAGGTGTTTGCCACGTCGGCTGTGAGAGAAGGAATCGAAAGAGAGAAAGAAGCGTGGCGAGATTGGTATGAAGAAGAAACGCCAGGGAATAGTGGCAATCGTGGGGTAGACGGGAGCGGTATACCTCGAGAGAGGCGCCAGTCGTCGTGAGAGAGGCCTGCGGGTATATCTAACGGTGGGTGATGTTGCAGTATCGCACAGTATGAGTAAAAGTCAACATACTCCTCTTTATCCGTACAATCCGTACCAGAGATATAGGATGTGAGGGCCACAGAAGGGATTGGAGATTCTACAATTACCTATTGTAGGATGGTGCGGACGCTCCATGCAAGTTTCACTTGTGCAGTACGTACAGTAACAAAGTGATGCTGTATGGGGTGGATGTTGCAGAAGCGAGAGCCTCCTCCTGCATTTTGAAACCGTACGGACGCACCGGGGGCATGTGATGGACGATGAGAGAGCGAGTTGATGATCGCATAATAGTAGGCGCATCACATGTGCGCAAAGTGACTTGTGCAGGTGCGAGAAACTCAAATGTAGCGCGGTGGAGAGAACGGGAAGATTGGTTAGAGAGGCCATCCGTTACTTTGCTCATACAATACTACTCTGTACTATGTGGATGACGATACAACTGACAATACTGTATTACAGAATACTACTGTACGAGTGTTCAGCAACTTGAGGAAGGGAGAGTCCAAATGGAGGTGGAAATAAGTGGATGATCAACTACGGAGTGATATCTGCAGCTGTTGATGATGCGGTGTGGACTTTTGCGACTCTGGTGAGAAAGTACAGTAGTCGCCCATGTATGCCCCTTTGTGTTTTCTGTAGACACGGCTAATGTACAGAATGGTGCGGTACAGTGCAGTACAAAAGATAATTTCTCCACCGGTTTGCTGATTGAGCACACATGAGACCCGAATGTCCCTCCATTCTATCCCTCCATTCTCTGGTGCGAAGGAAGAAGCGGGACTCATACTGTAGGGTTGAGCCTTTGTTAGATCGCCGTGATATTCAAATTTAAAAGAAATCATCCAATGAGCGGCTGGGCAACATTTGCGCCAGGTCACCCAAACGTGGTCGGAGAGAAGACGACTGCATAGAGTGCTATTTTCTGGATGCACCCAATAATGAGTGCATCCAGAAAATAACACTGTAATTTGCTTCAGAAAGCTGCCCATATTTCCATATTTCCATGACGTCGCACAAAACCGCTTGTTCCTCGCCGCAGGACCTTGGCTTCATCAATACTGTACATAGAGCAATGTCCTTTCGTTTACCCTCAACGTGTGCTCCTCGCCCTGTGTGGAGTCTCACGACTTGTTCACTACTGTACCGCATAAACATCACTACAAAGCATGTACTGTACCATATATTTGCCTTTGTACTGTACTGTGCCCATTCTACTCCGCGCTCTCGTGACGCTTACCCACTGGTTGCACACGCATCGCTCGACGCTTGTCTGTTGGGACTCTGTTGGGATAGCACGCGGATATGAGGGGCGCGCACACACAAGGAGGAGAACGGCAGTGCGTGAGTGGGTAAGGAATGGAGCGGAGGCAGCAAGGGAGGCGCACGAAAACGAGAAGTAGAACCAGGGATGATGACAGGACACTAGTACAGTATCTGCTGTTGTAGAGTTTTCTAGGTAGCGCACGAGCCGCGCCGATCGAACTGAGTTTGAATGCGTAGGACATGATAAGTGCACCACCATTCTACATGTGAGCAGATTGTTCGTGCTTAGAGGGAGGAGGAGCTATACACTGTAAGTTCGTAAAGAGAGTACTATCTGTACTGTACGAAAGAACCCTACAGAGAGGACTCGCCCAATAGTGCCGAATTGAGTAATTCCACGAGTGAGTAATGCAGGGGTTTTTCGGTGAACACAGGTTCTCATACCTTGCATTGCTGTTAGACACCTGTCCTAGACGGGGACGCGGCCACGAAGATGCCCAACAGGAAACGGATCATCCTTTCCAACAGACCCCACAGATCCTCTCCGTCTTACTCCAGTGACACGCAAGGGCACCGACACAACCACAACACAGCATGAAAAGACGAGTGCAGATGGAACCAAAGGGATAGAATCAAATGAGTGTGTTATTCCAGGTTTTGAGGAAGTAATTGCCTGCTTTACGAGAGTGGAGGAAATGGTGAACAATTCGGGTATCGAGGATGCAGTATGCCGTTTGCACCGTGCAAAGCGCGAGTTTCTAACTGCGCACCGTGAGCAGAGTCGTTCCTAGAGGCTCTGTACCGTCCTGCGTCGCGCTGTGGCTCTTCGTCGATCGCATCCGGTCGACGCGCCTCGCGGGCAGGGGCGCTCTGGCCTACTCGGGGCGACCGGATGCGTGAAGGCCCGAGGTGTAGTGCGGGGGAGGGCTCTGTCGTGTGAGGCACATCGGTGGCCCGGCCAAGGGCTCAGTGCTGTGAGACGGAGAACGGCCCCTGCCAGCCTTTTGTTTCAAGAGCGAAGCGAAATGCCACTACCGCGCGCGACAGTTAGCCTTGCGATAATAAAGGCCGCCCCCGACAGATCCCCAGAGGAGGGGATCATCGGATCGGGGAGCATCGCCAACGGAGCTGCCCTTCAGAGAAACCCTCGTCCTCGCTTCCTCCCGACGCGCGCGCCTCCCTCACCCGACGACGTCGTCCACGCTCGCTCGCGAGGAACTTCAAACCCGCCGGTTGCCACAGTAATTACTCGCGTGATTAGGACCGCGGTGAGAAATTCCTTGCGTGAGCTGTCCAACTCGGAAGAGGCCGAGGGATATGGACCGCAATCAATCTGATTCTAGGCCGTCTGGTAGCGTGAAGCAGACAATCGTGGAGTACGTTGAGGCACCCCGTCTCACAGACATATCTACATCGGACTTCGTTTTGTTTGCTCGGAGAAGAGAGGTCTACGAACGCTGGGTTGAAGAGAAAAACGCTGACTGTACAGTGAAGATGCCCCTGACCTCCTACCGCAACTCCATTTCGAAGGCCATCCTTGAGCTTGTCGTAGTCGCTGGATGGGTGCCAGCATCGGATACTGATGACATCACAGAACAGGACCTGAAGGACTGCGTCGAGAAGCACGCCAAGGTCCTCCCCTCCGACTACGATCTTGCGTTTCTGGAACGCGAGCTACGCCACGTTTCCATGGAGAGGCGTGGCACAGCATGCACTCTGGAGCGACAAGTCTGGAGGCTGTGCTTAAAGTACACCTCTACGCTCCAGAAGTGCGGTTATGACGAGTTTGTCAGCAAGCAACCGAGGCTTGCTGTGCAGCACATAATGACACGGATCTCTCTTCCTCAGCTCAGAGCTCGCATGAAGCTTACACTTCGCCTAATGAAGGAAGAAGGATTCGGTAGAGATTTCCGCGCATTTGTGCAGGAGCTGGGTAAGGAAGCCCAGGCACTTGATCGCCATGACGTGGCCACTAGATACCAGTTCTGTAGTAAGGATGAGGACACGGACTCTGGCAATGAGGGCATTCGAACTGCGCGCAGCAAGCAACGCGTGGCCCCGAGTGTTCCGCGTTCTCGTTTTGGCCGCCCACATGAAAATTACCGGAAGCACATGCGGGAGGCAGATCCAATGCGATCAGACTTCTCGGCGAACAAAAGAGAACGATAACCCCCGGATTGCCTCAATCCAACCTGCAGCGGCAAGCACTTCGTGAATGATTGCCCTACCTTCTCACAGGAAGAGAAAAGGCGGTATAGGAAGCAGTACCACGACGCCAAGCGGGCACGAAACCAAGACGCAGAGAAGGCCGGAAACTTCCAACGGCGCACTCGCGGTGGTGTTAGACAGATCGAACGACCCGGCATTCATCAGAACTCCTCCCTTTTCTCCGCCTCTTTTTGCAACGGGGCTGTCAATGCGGCTGTTATGGCCGACTCAGGGTCTGATATTACAGTGCTTCCTTCCTCGCTTCTAGATCTCATCCGCGCCTCCGACCCGCAAATTCGGGTGCGGCGTCTAGTCGAGCCCATGCATTTCGCCAATGCGCATGCCTTCGCCGCTCCTTTGGAATGTTCACGCGAGGTCGAGCTCGATGTCGAGTTACGTATCCGTCACGGCGAGCGCCTCATTCTCCGGAGAGTGAAGTGGCTCGTCAGCGACGCCCCCATGACGCACGCTTACCTGGGACGCCATCTACTCGCCGCTCTAGGCATGGACAATCGCGTCCTCATGGCCGCCGCACGTGACAAACTTGGCTCCGTAGTTGACGTGCCGGCCCTTTTCGGCCGCCAAGGTCTCGAAAATGACCATTGCGCAGGCAACTCTTCCTCAATTCATGGAATAATGGCACAAAGAAGGCTCGAATCCAACTTCACATTCCACAGCCAGGGTAGGGATGAGGCAGATGGGTTGGATGATGCTGACGTGTACATCGACCTAGGGGACGACCCAGACGAAGATCGAGATGCCGCACTTGCCGGTATGATAGATAAAGCGCGCAAGAACGGCATGACAGAGGAAGGAGCACGCCGCCTCTCTACCCTTGTGGAACGTCACAAGGCGATTTTCGAATTCGGCTGGGCAAGTCCCGACCAGCCGACGTCCCTCCAACGGAAATCCGGCTCGAACCAAGCCGGCGGGCAGTAAAGGTCAAGCCTCGACGATACTCTCCAGACCAACGCGCCTTCCTGGAGAAATATGTCGACAAGCTTCGCGATCTTGAATTTGTTGTCGACATGCCAATGGCTGATTGGCAGTCTGCTCCACTACTGGTCCCCAAGCAGAATTGTAAGGCAGGAATGCGTCTTGCCGTTGATCTCCGTCCGGTCAACGCTGCAACGACAAAAGATGCTTGGCCTATGCCTCACCTCGAGGCTGAAGTCAACGACTTTGCGACAAGCAAGTGCTTCGCCTGCCTGGACTTTCTCTCAAGCTACTGGCAGTTGCCACTGCACCCCAACTCGTACAGTGCTTGTGGAATCGTCACACCACGTGGAGTCGTTGCTTCAAAGCGCGTCCTACCGGGACTCGCAAACGCAACAGCCCACTTCTAACTCTCCATTGAGCCCCCGTTCGCTGATCTTCGCGCCAATATGAAAGCATGGCTTGATGATTTTAACCTCAATGCTACGACGGAGACCGAACTGCTCGACTGTCTCGAGAAATTTTTTTCCATATGCCAACACAGGAGCTTATATTTGTCAGCTCGAAAGTGCGTTCTTTTCGCGCGGGAGATCAAATGGTGTGGCCGCCTCGTGTCTGGCGATGGGTACAAGATTGACCCCTCCAATATATCTGGATTGAAAGACATGCACCTGCCTGTGACCGCTGACGAACTATCGCAGTTTCTGAATTGCTGCAAATGGATGGCATTGGGCATCCCACAATTTGTGCAGAGGGCATCTACCCTCACTTCTCTTCTGGAAAAGGCCTACGTCGACTCTGGAAGGCGGACCACGCGGTCAATTCGGCACCTTCAACTAGGCCCTCTCGGTTGGGGCCTAACCCACACACGCGCCTTCGAGGATCTGCAGAGTGCCCTGCGCTCGGCTGTTACGTTGGCTTACCCCGATCCCAGCAAGATTCTGTGCGTCTTCACGGACGCGTCTGAGCGCTTTTGGGCTGGGGCGGTCACCCAGACCACGGAGGAGCAGCTAAAACTGCCGGTTGGAGAACAGCAGCACGACACTTTCGCTTTTCTAGGTTCGGCTTTTAAGAAAGCACAAAAGGACTGGACGACTTTCGAAAAGGAGGGGTATGCCATTTTCCAAACTTTCATGAAAATGGACTATATGCTGCAAGCCCAAAAGCAGACGCACATCTACACCGATCACTGAAACCTACTCTTCGTGTTTGCTCCGCTCGCTTTGGAACTTGCCCTAGGTCGCCACATCGTATCAAAAGTGCAATGGTGGGCACTCTACCTATCTCGCTTCCCTTACGTCATCGAGCACGTGTGTGGTACAGACAATGTCTTTGCAGACATTATGACAAGATGGACAAGGGGCTACCGCCGAGATGGAACTCAACTGCGTACTGTAGCGAGCATGCTCCTCCAGGACGCGCGACAGGTCATTCCTTCCCCCGAAGATTTCGACTGGCCAACGCCTTCATCAATTCGCAGTGCACAGGACCGCGCGCCCTCCCGCCCCCCACACCTAGTGAGAGACACAAGTGACAATTTATGGAAGCACCACGGCCGCATATGGATCCCGGAGAATGCCCTTGAGCTCCCAACTCCAGCTCCTTGTTACTGCTCACTCGGGTACGGTTGGACATCGGGGGGTTGATGCCACGGCGAGTATTTTACGGGAGGCGTTTTGGTGGACATGTTTGCATCAGGACACTGCGGCGCTAGTGCGGGGTTGTCTACACTGTATTGTTACGCGCGGTGGGAAAACCGTACCACGTCCCCTGCGTACGGCTTTACATGGGTCACGCCCAAACGAGGTTCTGCATCTAGATTACTTGTACATGGAAAAGGGTACAGATCGCAAACGTTACATCCTAATTATCCGGGACGACCTATTGTCGTACACTTGGCTTTGGCCTACCGATAGCTGTAGTGCCGAAAATGCAGCTGATGCACTCGGTACATGGATAGGCTGCTTTGGTTCTATGGATTACTTGGTCACAGACCAGGGTTCTCATTTTAAAAATGAGCTTCTCAAGTCTCTAGTCTAGGAGGCGCGGTCCCACCACCATTTTGTTACTGCATACTGCCCCTGGGCAAACGGGTCCGTCGAACGGATGTTTCGCGAGGTGCTTCGCGCTTGTAAAGCCCTCCTCAGTGAATGGAATCTAAGCCCTACGGATTGGCCAGGAATAACGGAATGCATGCAAAGCGTGCTGAATCACGCCCCGTTAACCAGGTTGGGATTGCGGGATGCGAATGTCAAGCGGGTGTACCGGACTCCGCTTGAAGTTTTCACAGGACACAGACCAGTCCGTCCCCTGCTTCGCGCAATGCTAATATCAGAATATCCAACGGTAATTGCGCGTGATGAATTGAACACCAAAACACTAATTGGCATTGCACTCCTACAACACGCGGCGGATTCCATGCACCGCAAAGTGCTGGAGTTAACATCTGCCTCCCGCAAGCGCCGCGTCGACGCGCACAACGAAAAGACGGGTATTGTACGCCCTTCTTTTGTGGTTGGCGACTATGTGCTAGTTCGTCAGACGCGTCCCGACGGCCATAAGCTACAGTTCGAATGGCGGGGACCCCGTCGATTGACGGAAGTCGCTGTCAAAATGGACCTACGAAATCGAGAACCTGCTTCACGGAAAGCGGGAAGTAGTTCATGCCCTAAGAATGTTACCATATAGACCAAGTTTGCAAGGAACCCCGGCCTCGCAAAAGCTCATCGAGGCTTCCGCTAGCCTGGACCGTGACTATCAGGTCGCCAGTTCTCTCGCAGGGATAAGGGAAGATAAGAGGGAAATTTTAGTGAAGGTTCAATGGGAAGGTTTGCCTGACGAAGTGGATCACACGTGGGAGCCGCTGTCCAACCTGACTGAGGACCTGCTGGGCATGCTTGAGGACTTCTTGCACACCAGCGGCGACAGAAGTCTCAAGCGACGAGCGCTCGCGCAGGCCTCTTTTCAATAGAACTTCTTTGCGTAGGTACTTTAGAACTTCTGGGGCGCTGTACCGTCCTGCGTCGCGCTGCGGCTCTTTGTCGATCGCATCCGGTCGACGCGCCTCTCGAGCAGGGGCGCTCTGGTCTACTCGGGGCGACCGGATGCGTGAAGGCCCGAGGTGTAGTGCGGGGGAGGGCTCTGTCGTGTGAGGCACATCGGTGGCCCAGCCAAGGGCCCAGTGCTGTGAGACGGAGAACGGCCCCTGCCAGCCTTTTGTTTCAAGAGCGAAGCGAAATGCCACTACCGCGGGCGACAGTTAGCCTTGCGATAATAAAGGCAGCCCCCGGCAGATCCCCAGAGGAAGGGATCATCGGATCGGGGAGCATCGCCAACGGGGCCGCCCTACAGAGAGACCCTCGTCCTCGCTTCCTCCCGACGCGCGCGCCTCCCTCACCCGACGACGTCGTCAACGCTCGCTCGCGAGGAACTTCGAACCCGCCGGTTGCCACAGCGCCAGACTCTTGTAAACGAGTATTTTGTGTGACCCCATTCATTAGTGCAAGATGCGAGTATTGCATGTTGTTGAAACCTTTCATGGGGGTGCGCTACTCGGTGTGGTTGACTGTACAACGAATCCAATCAGTGTGCCCTCTTGCAATGCTCTTGTTGGCAGTGTTTGAGAGCTGCGCGCGTAGGGGGAGGGAAAAAGAACAAAGAAGAGAATTTTATTATGTTCTACGTCCTGTTCCCCCCTCCCCCTTATTTTCTCGTGGTGATGTCCTCCCTCTTATAGACAAGAAAAGACGGCCTTCACTTGACGGAATAAATGCCTTTTGTCGGGAGATTTCTATCGTGTACACGTGGTACACATGCAGACCAATTATTAAACTACAGATTTGGGTGATGTCTCAGGGTATGTCCCGAGGTATGTCTTGGGGTATGTCTTGGGGTTTGTCCTGGGGTTTGGCCTGGATATCCCTCCCGACAGCCCTCATGTTCTTTTGTTTTCGATCTAGTGCAGAGTAGCTCGATTCTCTAAATTAGATCCATCTCAAAAGTAGCTGTCAATTTCATATAGTTTTTATCGCCAGCCTTTCTTCTCCTTTTTCATCCTCATCCTGGCAACCTTAAAGATTTTTTCCTAAAAGGAGCAGAGCACACCCACGGTAAGTTCTCTGTGGATAGGCCACTGCGCTATGTCTTCGATGAGGCCCAGACGCCTTCTCTCAATTTTCCTGCTTGACAAACATCGTAGAAATGAAAGTCTTTAGTTCTCCATGTTTATTTTCTTCTTCCCAAGTCAACGGTCACTTTTAACATTAGGAAATCAACGAGTTTCGGTAAATCATATCTCTAACAACTCAGCCCTCTATAAACAGGACCATTGCTCAGGAACCGTCGGTGCGGACGAGCTCCAAAAAAATTACATGTTTGTACTCGTTGCAATTCAGGCTGTGGATGTCCTACAATGAATACAATTCTATTTCGCAAACTCGTAATACTTCTAACAAGCCAGATTCACGCCTATCCATGCGAATACCACTTCACCAACAACTGCAATCACATGATTGCATGCAAAGCTGCGTGAATGCCCGCTGCCACTCATTCCCAAAAGCGATTCTGTTCAACTGGTACAGCATACGTAGTGGATTGCCAACTTTGATTTATTTCTCCCAATTTGGAAAGGTCCTCGCAGCGTTTAGAAGCCTGAACCTGTTGTCGTCGAGAAACTGAAAATAAGTACCAGGCCATCTTGCAAAGAGAGGTAGTAGCTGAAGCTAGTCGATACCGGGCCTTCACGTCAATGTCTAGCGGGAGAATGATAGGCATCGATATTGCACGCATATGCGGTTGTCCCAGCTTCTATGTATTAATCCGTACGTGTATTTATTTTCATTCTAGAGATTGGGGAAGCCTGCATGCACAACAGTCGAATAGACTCTCACTGTTATTAATCCCTTGAATTTTCACAGTATTTCAAAGATCGAGAGCTTTAGATGTTCGGTACTATGGCTCTGCCGTTTTGTTTTGAAACGGACTGGGTACTACTCAATGTTTCGACAACCTGGTTTCGCTGAAAATTTAGAACCGATATCAATATTCTCTGGTTTCTTTTCTTTTCGAGTAGGGTCTTGTATGCGGCTTAGCTTCATTGAAGTATTAGCTTCATAGAGTGCTACCATCACGCAATCCGATAGTAATACCGAAATCCAGACATTGAAGCTGTAAGCACCATCAAAACCCTGTCTCTCCTGTTCAGAGCAACCGTTCTACTCAAAGCTTTGAGCCGTTAACTCTCTTTTTTTGAAACTAAATGCTTCTTTCGGGGTACAACAATTTCATAAACAGGACACTATCATGTTGATTCAAAGCACAGCATGCTGGAAAGCGTCTGCGAGGTCACATAGGCACCAATCCGGCCTTTGCAAAACAGAAAAGATGGTTGTTTCATTACTTTGGTTGGCATGCATTCAATCCATTTGTATCGTAGTTGCTAATGGGTTTGCGTATTCTATGTGAGAGTTTGAAAGGTAGTGTTGACGCAGCATATTCAACTTTGATCTCTAGCACCTGCATGGAACGACATATAAGCGGAACATCACGTAAGCGATTCCCCTGAAAACGGTAATATATTTTGAGAATGCATTTACGTCAGTATATCAATCAAGCACAATAGCTGAGACACAACCGTAGTGCCTGCGTTCCACGGTTATCGATTAGTATATACTGTATATTAGTATATACCTTCGCAGCCAAGTAGAACCAGCTCGATAAACACACCATAACCAGGGGTGAACGGAAACGACAGGTCAATTACTTATGACAGGTATTGTGCTCAAGATTTTGTTCATAAATCAAGAAACCGCTCTCATTTTATTTGTGAATGTTAGTGTTGGCGGCGAAAAAGGGGGGAAGGAGGAAGGCCGCGCGCGTAGGGGAGAGAGAAAAGTTTATTGCAAGAGGGCGGGTCGGTCGGGGTGTTGTTGTGTTCTGCCCCATTGCGGTGTGTCGCGGCGCGCCCCTTTCTCTTGTAGAGGGGCCGCCATCATCGTCCACTCCACAGGACCGCTGTTCTTCAAAGGGAGATTGACCACGTGTACACCTGGCGTACACGTGAACCAATAAAATCACCTTTTTGAAGGCTTGGGTCCTGCGGGCCACTCCTGGGTACTGTACCGTGTACAGTACCCCAAATCTCCCCCACACGACCCCCTCCCTAGCCCCACACCCAGGCAGGGGCAACATATATACTGACCGATGGCCGTTCCTTTGCCCCTGGGGCTCGGCTTGAGTCAGGAAACCGGGGCTCGACCTTGACGATCCAATCGACACAATTTAGTGTCACCATCGACACCAATCCCTCAATCGCTCCACGTTGCCACGTGTGTACCTGGAGCCTCACTGTAAGAATTTTTCTCTAACCCTAATCCATTGTTCACACAACTTGAGTGCACATACTAACTACATTTTTTCATCACTACTGCGCGAAGTTCGTTCATAGCGACACAGATTCGGGCGTTTGCTTGCCATAAATACTTGACTTGATTGCTTGTGCGGCGGTGCCTAGGAGGGGTTCTAGTCCTCAGGTCTGCCCTCTGCAAACAGTCTCACTTGGCATGGAAACATGAATCAAACTGTACGTAACTGTGCATTCACCCAGCCCGTATGCCGCGTCGTCCTCTACGTCAGCCACAGCGTTTCTAGCGTTGTTCCCGAAGAAAGAAACATCACGGACGCCTTCTACGAAGGCTTATCCAAGGGAATGTTCTCGGCCTCCGACGGGATGCTGCCGTTCACCTTTTCCCACGAGGTGGAAAGAGTAATCCTGAGCATTCCGGCCCCGTCGTGCGACGCCTAGATCGCGTACGCTGCCACAGGTATCTTCTTAGTCGCATGCAGTGGGTTTTCATTCGAGCTGTTGCTTCTAATTTCTGAATGCATAAAAGGGGCCCATATATCTTACGTAGACTTAAGCAACAATTCAATTAACTATTTTGCTACAATCCATATGTGTCTTCACTCTATGGTGTCCTGCTCACTTTTCCTTGCACGACAGGGTACGAGTCGACGAGCATGAATAGGTTTCCTCCACATTCGGCCATGATGCGACTCTAACACTTCGCGAGGGTGGCGTTCTTCTACGATTCTGCATGGTCCGTAGAACTTCGATACGAATGCAGGCCATTTTATGCCCCGAAAGCGGCTCCTCTTGCCACAAGAACCGTTTCCCCCTTCTGGAAGAAGTGAGAGGATGCAACACGGATCCTCTTCTCTGCTGAAGCGCCGGATCGACTAACTCATGGAACTGATGCAGCTAGAAGTTCCAAGCGACGGTGAATGTCGGAGGAAGGAACAACTACACTTGCACCTGTCTCTGCACTGTAATCCATCCGAGGCGGGACCCCATACATTAATTCGAAGGGCGACACGCCGTTCTTCAGGGCACGTCTGCGATATCCATATAGGACCTGGGTGAGTGCTTTGTCCCACTCCATTCCAGTTCCAAGAACTGTCTTACGGACAGCAGCCTTCAAAGTTCCAACCATTCTCTCTGCTCTACCGCTAGAAATGGGAGCGTAGGCGAGGACGGTGCGCCAAGCGATACCGTGCCGAGCCATGAAGCTAGAAACGGCCGAGGCTGTGAAGCAGGTAGCATTTTCAGAGACAATGGTTCTCGGAGGGCCGAATGAGTACATGATTTCTCTCTTGACGAATTCGAGAACCACTTGAGCAGTACTATCAGCAGTGGATAGAGCAATTGGCCATCCTGTGAGGTGTTCGACCGCAACCAACACGAAGCGATTTCCAGACGAAGTGACAGGGAAGGGTCCAGCAAAGTCAATAGAGAAAACATCAAACAAGCTTGTGATGGGAAGGCCCAAAGTCGTCTTATACCTGGGAATCGGACGTGCCTTCTGACACCCGTCACAACTCTTCACGTAGTCTCCCACGTCCATAAAAACGGTCGGCCACCAGTACCTTTCCGTGACAAATTGACGAGTGGTCTTCAAGTCCCAATGACCAATGTCGTCATGGAAACCCTTCAGTATCTTTTCGCGATCGGAAATTGGGGCAACAACACGAAGGCCACGAATGGTGCGGCGGAGCAACTTCGACTCCCAGACAAGAAAGTTCTTCGCATTATTCTTCATGCGAGACTTCCTGTAATCATCCAACCCAACCGGTGTTTCGCCTTGCAGATAGGACATGATATCTTGGCAAGACTCTTCTAGATCTTCTGGAGAGTAGATCGGGGTCGTGATAGCGAGGGCAAGGTCTCCCTCTTCCTGGCAAGTTGGGTTGTCGCCGTTCTTGGGCTGAATGCGAGAAAGGTAATCGGCTGCACTGTTTGCGGATCCACGACGATATTCCACGGTGAAGTCGTACTCGGCTAAGAAGTCTAGCCAACGAGTCAAACGACCGTGGATGTCTTTCTTCCGAAAGGCGTAACTAAGAGCCTGGTGATCCGTAACCAACTTGAAAGGTGTAGACGAAAGCAAGTAAACACGAAATTTCTTCAAAGCAAAGATGACCGCAAGCGCCTCACGTTCACAAGCGGAGTACTTGCGCTCAGATGTATTCATAGTACGGCTTGCGTACTGGATGGGATGTATTTTCCCATCTCCATTCTTTTGAGCCAGCACAGCCCCGACGGAGACCGATGACGCATCCGTCTCAACGACGAAGGGCTTCTCGAAGTCTGGGTAAGCCAAGTCTGGCGGAGAAGTCAACTTTATGCGTAGTTCATCAAAGGCTTCTTGCATTTCTCCGGTCCATTTCAATCTGCCGTTTCCGGATGTAGCCGCATGGAGTACCGCAGCAATGTCGGCAAACTTGCAGATGAAACGACGGTAGTATCTTTCTAACCCGAGAAAGCTCCTAAGTTCAGTCGTAGTGGTCGGGATCGGTGCATTCCGAATTACTTCGACCTTGCTCGGGTCAACAGCAATCCCGCCTTTGTCAACAACATGACCGAGCAACTTGATCTTCGCCTGTGCGAAGCTACACTTTGTCAGCTTAAGCTTAAGACCAGCCTTGTCAATCACATCAAGTACCTACTGCAGGTGCCGAAGATGCTCTTCTATAGTCTTACAGAACACCACAACGTCATCGAGGTACACACGCACAAACTGCACTCCGCGAAAAATTGTATCCATCATTCTCTGAAATGTCGAAGGCGCATTCATCAATCCAAAGGGCATGAATTCGAACTTATACGTCCCGTAGCGACAGACGAAAGTAGTCATTTCTTTTCATTGTTGTGCCATCCGAATTTGCCAGTAACCACTGAACAAATCCAGAGAAGGGAAGTACGCACTTCCTTCCAAGTCATCGATTATCTCCTCTATTTTCGGCAAAGGTCATCTGTCTTCCTTCATCTTCTGGTTCAGAGTACGGTAATCAACACAGAAGCGCGGATTCCCATCTTTTTTGGATACGATGACGACCGGAAAGGACCATGCGGAGCTGGAAGGCGTGATGACTCCTGCTTCCAGCATTTTGTCCAGCTCTTTCCGCACAATTTCTTTATGCAAGGGAGCCATTCTCCTCGCAGAGTGATAGATCGGATTCGTATCATCTAACTCGAAATAGTGCTTCATTGGGACTTCAGCAGGCCGAAGGTCGTCAAGGGATGTAGCAACGATACTCTTACCCATCAGGGCGGTCTCGATGACTGCTTGAGCTTCATTGTCAAGATGCACAAGTTTTTCCCGAAGCATTTTCACGGCCTTGTTGATGACATTCGAATCAGGTGATTCTACTTCCTCATCTTCTCCGATCGCTCCGTCCAGAGTTAAGTCTAGCTCGAAAGGTTCATCGCCGAGGATGGCGACAACATAAATCTCTTCTTCCGACGAGTTTTCTGAGGCGAACGACTCGACATCAGAAGTGAAGTCCTCACTATCAGTCTCCGAATCCGCGACGATAGGACTTACTTGATCAAACTCCAGACTCATTTTCACGGTTTTGTTTCCGATCAACATTCTAACAGACTGGTGACCTAGATCGATGCAGGCGTGAAGTTCTTCGAGAGTTGGATACCCGATTAAGATATCAACTGGGGATCCTTCAACAACCAAGAAGTTGAGTGAAGTAACAGCGCCATTGAACGTGACAGGAACTTCCTCGATGGAACCTAAGCAGGTTGTCTTTTGTCCATTGGCGACCGTAATCTTCGTCGAGGTCGGCTTTGGAGATAAAGAGAGCTTCGATGCTACAGAAGCATTCATAACATTAGGGATAGCTCCTGAGTCTAACAACGCTCTCATTTGTGTCCCGTAGACTTGTACCGACACTACTTTCAGACGTTTCGGCAAAGTACCGATCGAAGCAGCTACGGGGCGTCTAGGGCGACTGTTGAACAAACGACGAATCTCTTTCTTGGCCTCGTCGCCATCTCCTCGAATCGGTTGACCGAATGCCAAACCAGATGGGGCGTTCGCGAGGGAAGAAACCACATCGTACTTCCCCGAGTGCTCTTGGACGGCGTTCTTCTTACTTTTCCTCTTCTTTCTTGTTCGACGGCCGGGCCTAGGAGGTTTCCTCATGTGGTTCGGAGTCCAGTACTTACGCAAGTTGAGAAGGGGGGGATTGGCTCGCCGCCACCATTCTTTCGCGTCTTGGCCACCGGCTCTCCATCGGCGTTTCTCTTGACTGATAGCTCTAACTTCTCGTCAGCAGGGAGCTTGTCGTGCGTCACAACACTCACCTGGTTTCCTGCAGAGCCCGTCGGTGTACCCCACACGGCAATATCCGTCTGGGTCTTCTTAGGGGAGTAAGCGCCGTTACCTCCCCACTGTGGAACAACTCTAGCCCAACAGCTTGTCCCCGAATGACTAAATTTTCCGCAGCGAGGGCATTTCGTGTCCCTATGCGGATTCGCATCGCATCTATTAGCGCCATGACCCGCCCGCTTGCAATATGAACAAGTACGATCGTGGGCGGGGCGGAATGCTGTTGCGTCATCTCTCGAATGATTCTTCTTGATAAAAAGGGAAATATCGGCTAGTCGATCAGCTAAAGCGTCATCCTTCGTCTCGAGTGGAGACAAGGGAGCTTTTGAACTTATCATGGCCCTTTTTGACCCACCTTGCCCTCTCGGCTCATACATAGCTTGCGAGCTCTCTGACCCCTGGTAGCGCAAATTTCTCAACGAGTTCGCCGCCGCTTGAAAGGCGCAGCGACCAGACCAGAAGTCCATGATTGCATCGAATAGGGCCTTGTAGGTTTTCGCACCTCGATAGATGGCAAACTGGGCCAACTCGAGATGTTCCATCACGGCGTTGCGAAGCAGTCCGAACTTTGCTTCGTCGCGACGGTCAACGCGTTGAATCCCGCCTTCTCGTAGAGACGTTATGAGTTTCGAATGGACCCACTGAGATCCCCGAAAGAAAGGCGAGCGGCCACCGCATCCCGAATCACATCTTCAGGTGATTCAACCGGGGCGAACCGCTCGACCAAGGCCTTCTTGACCTTCTGGTAGTCGGAGCTATCTGCACTGATATCTCTGTTCTTGACAAAGGTTTGATAAAAGAAGTCGAATGCATCTCCCTCCAGGTAGCGAAGGAGTTCAGATGCTCTTTCTTCGTCCGACTTGCCGGAGGTGGCAACATTTTCGAACACGAAGAAGAACTTGTGGGCGTCGGCCCGCTTCGGCCCGTCAAACTGTGACAAGGAGCCGTCTTCTTTGCCACCCCTCCACAAGAGTACCATGATGGCGGCGAAAGAAGGGGGGAAGGAGGAAGGCCGCGCGCGTAGGGAAGAGAGAAAAGTTTATTGCAAGAGGGCGGGTCCGTCGGGGTGTTGTTGTGTTCTGCCCCCATTGCGGTGTGTCGCGGCGCGCCCCTTTCTCTTATAGAGGGGCCGCCATCATCTTCCAATCCACAGGACCGCTGCTCTTCAAAGGGAGATTGTCCACGTGTACACCTGGCGTACACGTGAACCAATAAAATCACCTTTTGGAAGGCTTTGGTTCTGGGGGCCACTCCTGGGTACTGTACCCTGTACAGTACCCCAACTCTCCCTCACAGTTAGGTCGAGTTTTTATAAAAACGCAAAGAGAGAGAAACAGAAAGGGTGAGAGAGAGAAAAAAGACATGAGAGGTGTAGATTGTAATCTTTCTCTGACTAACCTTTCTTGTAGATGGGAGGCCTTCCTCTACAGCCTTTCACAAAAGCGCGTCTGAAGACTTCCCTACATTACTTGATCATATGTGAGATGCGAAAAAAGGGATTGATTGAAACTGGAGAAAATCAGATGATTCCCTTTCTTGTTTTCCCCTTCACATTCCACTTTATACACTTTTGCATGGACAAGGATGAGCAAAATCGACACGACACAAAATTTCTCTACTGCAAGGGAGGCGTTAAATCATGTACGGATCGTTAGGAAAACGAAGTTCGGACGATGAACGAGAAGACACGTAGAGAAGATTTCTCTTTTAAGAACTAGTACTGTCACAAAAGTGGCTATTATGGCAATTCGTTCCTTGCCAACAATTCTACATAGTATACTTTGATGATGCATTTTACTTCCCTACTGTGCAGGTGCACGCATTAGTGGAATCAATTGGTGTCAGTCATGGCACTTGCAATTGTGGTCCCTTACGTGAAGGTCCTCTACAAGTAGCGAACAGAGTGGCGGACCACACCAAATGAGTATAGCAGCCGTGAGGAGATTAGTAAGGTGTTGCACAATAAGACGGATGCTTCGGTACTGCATGGTAGAGGTCAGCGGTATAAATAGGATAATAATTGTTGGTGATAAAGAATGGAGCTCTGGTAACACAGACTCAACAAGAAAACCTTCTCACAAGTACAACTAGAAAGAAGACAGAATCTCTTCGACCGCTCCTATACTTGGTACAGAAGCGGGCCTCACGATTGCTGAAGAGAATGGTGCGGGTGCCATAGTGTGTTCCCTATCTGCACTCTGTATCGTTTGTTATGGGCCAATGTAAAAAAAGATGTTCCTGATATCCAAGCACCAAGCAATACAACTTTATCAGGCTACGGTTACGGAATACGGCCAATTTTCGGAAGAGGTGAAAATTGATAAAAATCAATATCCGAGATTTGTCTCAGGTGGTTGAAGCATTTCTCCGTCGAACAAACAATGCTTCTGTAGTGTCCATCTGACTGGGGCTTGTACTCATAATATGAGGACTATAAGTTAAATTGAACATTTAAAACTCTATCTTGGACACTATTTCCTTAACGTATTTGTTTTCCGCAACAATTTACGTTTTACAGAACGCCGAGAAATGTAACACCTCGTTGGATGAGCTCGCCCACAAAGTGGGATCAGACCCGCAATGGCGGGGATAGATCAATAACGCGGCTAACTATTGGCAGTGAGTGTACGGAAGGCTGGTGAGCTCCCGCTTAGGCAGAGTGAGCTCACTTTGATGTGCTCGATATATCACTACCGTTCACTAAACACGCAGTAGTGCTCCTTAAATCTATTTTCCTGGTTCGGACAACGTCCGAATACACGAATTTGTGCAATCCATTTGCGGTCCTCTGGATAGGAATTGGACCGCAACTGCAGGATCGATGAACTTCGCGGACCGCGAGTCCTTGGTTTTGTAGTACTTAGCCACCGACCAAGTTGGTCTAAGTAAAGGCATCGCGCACGCGGATGACATTCGTGCTGAGCGGCATTGCCTCTCTTTGCGTTCCCTCCGATACAAACTTCCTCTCTAATTCCCTACTGGTAAATGCAGTACCTATCCACGCCTACGTGTTAGCGAACACCACAAGTTTTACAGAAAGCAGAGCTATGAATACACAGAAAGTTTGAGAATGTAATTAAAATTGAGTACCTGGTTCCCTTTTTAGACTTGCAGTTTTGGTTTCAAAGTTGTTTGACATGCGGTTTTATGGCGGTTTAATAAAGCTTAACAGAAACAGGAAGAACATGAAATTCTCACAAAAAGTTCTTTCTGGCCCCAGGGCAGAACTCAAGTACGGTGGCGGCGGTGTCTTTTTTTCTTCTTGTCCAGAACGCGCAAGTCAAAAAGTCGAAAATTACGCTCATATGAGAACAACGGTCCAGGAGACAGTAGGGGCTTGATATAATTGATAACAATTGAAGACGACGAAAAAGGGCCGTTTTCTTGTCGTTTTACACCGAAAGTGTATTATGAAAGGTTTCTGTCAGCGGAATATCATAAATTACAGGAGGTACTGTAATGTCCGGGGACTAACCCTGGGGACAGTGGTCCTTTAATAGTGGACCCGATTGGTCCGTATAGTGACAGGTGTCACACGTGGTAAATCTCCCGCTGAAGGTTGATGTACCTTCAGGTAGAGGAGGATGGTTTTCCCGTGCTTATAAGAGGACAGAACTGGACAACAAGAAAATAAAGGGGACCCCCACCTTCGCATTTCTGAATACACTTCTCGCAGAGTACAGGATACCCACCCTCACCTTACACAATTTCCAATCCTCCTCCCCTAAGCACCCCTTACACCACTTTCCCATCTCTCCTTCCCCTAAGCCCACAACAGTTTCCATCCACACTCGCTGATGAAACAGGCATCTCGGGCGCCGCCTATCATGTCAGTCGGCGACAAGAAGATTACAATAACACCCCTCCGAGAGTCAGCCTGATCCTGATCGCTTCTCCCAGAATCCTTATTAACAGTACAGTGCGTCCGCCAGATCCCGAACAGAGAAACTGTCTCTGCCTTTCGCTTCAGCTTTTTAGTATCACAACCTCTTCTAGCATCGAAGAGGAGAGAACACACACAGACACGAACGACTCACTGGATAAACTCAACCAACTTACGCGAGAAGACCCTCGCCCGGCAGGAGCCTGCCCTCAACTCCCGGCGTCGTAACGCCCTCAAAACCGTCCGTACGCGCAGTAACCCTCAGCAGAATGTTAACGATTCATTGTTACACACACTGAAGAGATCACGATCTTCTCGCAATATTGATGCTACAACACTTGCAAGTTTATGGTACATAAAGCTGAACTAAACTCGACCCGAAAACCCCTAGTGTCTTCTGGTACTGTTGCCGATTTTGACTACACGCCATGCCGAACGCAGAAAATGCCTATGAAGGTACAGACCTCTCCGAAATGTTTTCGGAAGGTGCGATTGGCCAACTGATGAAAAAACTAGATAAGGTCAATCGGTCACACCGCGAAATCGACTATATCTGTGAGCAAGTCATAGAAGCAAGGGAATGTCCTGTTGCTAATGTTTTCATGTTTTTGCAAGAACGTTTGTCGCCAGATTTAATCTTGACTGAACAAAGTCTTGTTTACCATCAAGTTTTACATGCTGTGCGAAAGATAATGGAACTATCTGGTACTGCTGTAGACCGCAAGAGAGGCGAATAAATGGCTAAGAAGAGCGTGGATGCCCTTTTTCGGATTTGTTAGACGTTTTAGAAGAGGCACGCAAAATGATAGAAAACTTCAAACAATATGGCGCCCTCCGTCCTAATGATCCCACCGCGCGGGATAATTATGAACTTCAGATAGGCCACGCAAACATGACGTATAGACCGAACGCAAACGCCACAATCCATCACTCAGCCGTAAAGGTAAGCAGTTCACACAGTAAATCCGGCCTGCGCGAAGTACCAGAAGTACCTCGGAGTGGCGAACTAAACAATAATGACCCCCCATCTCGGGATGTGAATCAGAACCCATACCAGTCTAGATTAAGTCTTGCAAAGAACCGCCAAACAGTGGTAAACAGACTCTCACAGATCGGGAGCAAGTTCCCAGGTTCACCCGGGACAAGGAAACCACTGCATGTTGCGCAGAGAAGATTCTGGAACTGATTTTGAGCAATGCATCCCTGCAGATCAACAAGCACAGTTGATACATAACTGTCAATCAGGAATTGCAAACAAATTTTTTACTCATCGGTGCACCACTCATCTCCGGAAATGGACGCCGCATTTTCCCGGCTCGAAACTCGTTTCGACTCTAAACAACACCAAGCCCAAGCCTTGAACTACCTCAAACGTCTAACATTCCTGGGTATAAAGAATGAAAAGGGATGCAGTGATATTGAAGTTCTAACGAGGCAGATGCTTGAATCCTGGAGTACATTCTTCAATCTGGACCTTCATTTCAAGGATGGCACCAAGATGGGCACATGTCAACGATTATGGCATACATCGTAGACAGCGAAGACTGAGCAGAAGCCGTGCTGGCCGCGCGAATTACATCCGATGGCACCAGAAATTCAATGGATTACAACTCATTCTACAGTATGCTTGCATCAGCCCTGAAACTTTGCGAAAATCGACAGAAGTCTCAAAATCGCACTACTGATACTGTATTATATGGTGAAAGGTACAGTGGAACCCCCACCAAGTCCCATGATGGTCGCTTCGATCCCTCTCGCCGAAAGGGACCACGCAGATCGCCCTCGGAGCTTGTTGCACTCAAGGCCAGAACGAAGTGCTTGCGCTGCAATCGTATCGGACATTGGAAGGACGAGTGCCCAGACCGCAGTCAGTCCATGGCCGAGATAATTCGATTGCGTATCAGAAAAAAGGGAGGTAATGATCGAGCCGATGCAGAGACCCTTTTCGCAATTGCCACGGATGATGACGATTACAACGAATTCATCCAAACAACTGGACCGGAAATGCAAGAAGAGCGCCCACAAGATAATAGTTTTGAAGTCATGCTGGCCGAAGAAGTGGGGACGGAAGATGCTGCGGTAGAACTCTGTAACACATTTGAAACTCCGTTAAAAGCGGACACGATTCACACCACGGAGAACCATCAGAACCAATTTGCTACTTCCGAGGAGATGGATTTTTAGAAGTCAGTGTGTTTGCCGTGGATCCCACGCTGGCAAATGAAGTTCAACCCTTCGCACCACATACTGTTCGCACCCTGCATCCAGTACTACGTTTCGAGCGGGAGTTGCCAGGCTATTTTTCTTGCAAAGAGAAGTCACCACAAAGGTCGCCACCGATGGCAAAGAAAGCCACCTTGCTCTACAGTTTCAGCAAATGTTCAAGATCTGTCGCTGTCACTCCGAAACGCGCGCGTGTATGCCTCCATTCGGGCTCCTCGTTTTCATGGGGCCTGCATGGACTTTGGATCACCCGGATCCCTCATCGGCATGAACCAAGCACGTGCGTACTGTCGTGAAATGGGACTGAGATTCCAAACAACCGCCTCATCCGAGACCTTTCCCTTCGGTACATACCCAATAAAGTCCATCGGAAAGATGACTATCATTCTCTCCACACCAAGCTAGACGCTCCCAATTCATGTCCAGGTGGTGGCTGAAGATATTCCCCTATTGATTGGATCGGATTTCATGGACCGATACGCGTTGTAATCTCTCGTCATTGAGAACGAACTGGAAAGCGTGAGGGAAAAGTGGAGGATACCTCTGAAGCGGAAATTTGGTAACTTGTACACGTGCTGGACCCCTACCATGTTCCAGATATTCTACACTCGAAGTCAGCCAGCGAGACTCCACAACCACCTCCTGCACCCCTCTGCCAGAAATATTTATGAATTGTTGCGAAAATCGAATACCAAGAAACTCCCTTCGAATACCCTGGACACACTGCGGGAAATATCTAAGCCATGCGAAACATGTGTCATGTATTCACCACGGCAGGTTACCTTCTAAATACGCCAACCAGATTGAATCAAGTTCAATCAACGCGTCATACTTGATCTGATGGTCCTTAAGGACAATGAAGGAATCAGTCGACCAGTACTGCATGTCATCGATGCCGGAACCCGATTTAGCGGAGCGCAATTTCTAAAAGCATCTGATGTGGATACTGTGTGGAATACATTTCTCAGGCCATGGTCATGTGCGTACATCGTCTACCCCGAACGCATGTTGACAGACCAAGGTTCAATCTTCCTATCTAAAGAATGGCGTTTTAATTGCGACCGTGTAGATATTTCCTTTCAAAACACAGATACAGAGAGCCATAATTCCTTAGGTATTGGAGAAAAGTACCACTCCACACTGCGCACGATTTACAGTAAGGTGGCCCATGAGCACCCAAATGTAGCAAGAGATGTCGCTCTGGCCCTTTCTGTACAAGCGATGAACTGTACGGTTGGACCACATGGACTCGTCCCGTTCTTGTTGGTTTTAGAGTTCTACCCAAGATCCCATTGGGTCCCGTTAAGTCATACCCAGCACAACGGGAAAGGTTGAGGACTGTCTCAACCGCTCGGGAAGAATACGAACGCTATGTGTCAAACGCACTCGTGGTAAGAGGTCTCCGATCGCGCCCTCCACTGGCCTTCAATCAGACCTTCAGGCTGGTACTGTAGACCTAGACGCTGCAGAAAATGTACCAATGTTAGTGGAGTCACGCCTTGAAGATTCGGCAACGCAGCTTCTTCACACCCTACGCGAAGCCTCCCTTCATGGCTGGGTGATGAAGCCACTGGTGTCTATCACAGGGGTGAAAGAGGGGTCGAGAAATGAGGTCGAGGTTCTCAGGGGAATTCCTGGGTTCTTTGTCGAATGTTGAAAAAGTATTCCCGCATGTGGGATGGGACCCTGGGTGAGATCAACACCACGGTCCACCGGATTGAACTGGCCCCGGATACAAGGCCAATTGCACAAGCTCCCTACCGAGCCGGTCCAAAGGCTCGGGAGGTCGAGGACGCAGAAGTACAGAAGATGTTAGAAGCAGGAGTCATCGAACCGGCGCAGTCAGAATGGGCGTCGCCCGTTTTATTAGTGCCGAAGCCGGACGGATCGATGCGCTTTTGCGTAGAATATCGCCGGTTAAACGCGGCAACGGTAAAAGACACGTACCCTTTACCGCGCATGGATGAGTGCCTGGACTCGCTTGGTGACACCAAGGTTTTCTCCGCGTTGGACGCGATCTCGAGATATTGGCAGATGCCTATCCCTGAGCGCGACCGCGACAAGACCGCATTTTCGTGTCACTCAGGACTGTATCGCTTCTCAAGAATGCCCTTCGGGCTAACTAACGCGCCAGCGACGTTTCAGAGAGCAATGGATATCCTGCTCTCTCCGTTCCGTTCTATCCGAGTGTTTGATTGACAAAACATATCGGGACGGCACTATGTTTTGGTTTGGTCTTGCCTCCTCGTCCAGTACGAGTCTGAACGGTACCTTCTCAAGTAGCCCAAGTATCTCTTCTTTTAGCACCATCAAACAGATGTTCCCTAGCATCTCCAGGTTCCAATACTTCGGTGTGCATTACTGTATTCTGGTCAGTGCCAGAACTAGAGAGTTGTTCGTCATATATTGGATGTCGCTGTATTGGGGCCGGTCGGAGTTGAGCTCTGTTGAACGGGCGTGGGCCAGTATTTTCTCCTAAATGTAGTCTTATGCATTTCTTTTCTGCAGATACTACGAGATGTGGACCTGTTTATTGTTTTAAGCCTTCTCGGTATACGTACGCGAAATCTCCGGGTACGTAAACGTGATCGGCAGCCGGGGGTGGGATAGTGCGTAGTCCCCGCCGCACAATGCTCTTAGCAACGACTATTTAAAATTCCTTTCTTGCGATACAGGCTGCTCTTAGCCTCTCTAGTTGTGCAGGAAAGTCACGCTTGGATATGTCCGGCAGTTTCGAAATCACACCAAAAACTAACAGCACTGGCACTAGTCCATGAGGTCCGGCGGTTTCAATCATTGCTTGAACTGATTTTGCAAGGGCGACGTCTTCGGGCAATGTACGATGATCACATAGTACTTTTCTGTAAATTGTCCTGAGTATGGTGTGGATCTTTTCGCCGATCCCTAAAGAATTGTGACTTGCTGTCCCTGTGTTAAGCAACTCAATTCGGAAAGATTCACAGTTGTATTTCCACTCTCTTGAAAGAAAAACTGATCAGTGATCTGTAATCATGGATTCCGGGAATCCAATGTAGACAGAAGACCAAATTTTGACATAGGTGTTCCAATTTGTGGTAGTGCTACTGTCCCTCAAGAATGCTGTAGCGCAAAAAAAGTTCCGGCGTCTATATTATGCGATACTGGTCTGGTCTTTTGCCGTCTGTATTTCAGAAACATGATGTCCATCAATACGCGATGGTTTAACTGGATCTCATCTGCATCTCTGATGCGGAATTGGATTTGTTTAGGGGCATACAGGGTGCATGTCTCGCATGCCTGTGACATTTCCTTGAGAATGTTCAAAGTATTTTGTGGTAGATTTGTAGGAGCTGCTCTACATAAAAGATCGTAAAGTTTGCGAGAAGATGGGTGGAGCATGTGCCGATGTAACCCTTCGAATTGGTTCCTCGTAAAGAATATGGAAAATGAAGATGGGTTCTAACAGCAATACAGATGTCTGTGTTTCAATTGTTAAGGAAGCGACCAATCTCGCTTCGTACAGTTGAAGGATCGTTGCAGTACTGAGGGTTCCAAACCATGTTGAAATAATGCGTCTAGTCCGATAAGCATGGGACTATTTTCACGCACAACGTCTACCTTCAGTGGGGTCGTGCTTCTAGGAATACTCCTACGTTGGTAGCAGTATCACCATTTTGCCGAGCAAACGTGTAGGAAAGGTACCAAACCTGAAACAGTTTTGGGAAGGAGACAGAGTCAGTTTGATACAAATCGCTCTACAGTAAGCTTTTGCTTTATCGAGACCTCTCAAAGACCGTGGTGATCCAATATCAATACACGCGGCGGCAAATTCCGGAGGTCTGCCTGAAGAGAACCTTCTTGATTTGCGAAAGGCATCTCTCATGTAGTGTATATCAATTGGGATCCGTTGTTCTAGCAACCTGTGTTGCCATTTCCTTTTACCGATGCTCTTTCGTGTCCCACAAATCATTCCACACTTGTGAATTTTGGAACCGGTAAACAATGTTTCAGATTGTGAGTAAGTAGGATGTGGAGCCTTGCTGGCCAGCGAACTGTCCCCAAAAAAATGCGCTGGCAGTCAAAACTCCACTGTACCATTATTTATCTCTTCAGACTCTTCGTCACTTCCTAAGCCGGTGAGCAAAATTTGGAATGTGTTTTGGAGAGAATTATCTAGACAAGAGCCTGACTCTGCTGCGCTGTAAAGACTTTTAAAAGTGTTCTCGCTTCTGCTTTTTTCGCTTCTGTTGCTCGGGTCATGCTCATTTTCGACTTGTGCCGCATATTACGCGTATGAGTCCTCTTGTTCAGCATAGTAAAAAGACTTGGGCAGCAGCTTTGTCCGTTCCTCCACCTTCCTTGATTCGAGCTCTGATAATATCCGTCATGGTAGACCTTCTGTTCGGACATTCACTTTTCCAGTGGCTTACCTTCTTACACATTAGACATTTCGTTCGTTGTTTTAGAGCTTGAAGTTTGCTTGGTGATCTTCGTTTCCGATTGAACCTGTTCTTGGTATACCTGCCGTTTGTGTGCCTTTTAAGAGAGATATAGTTACCATACGTCTCACCATAGAACACGGAGTTTGCTGGATTCCCCTGCGGTGAGGTGTCTAATTTTTATCTGTTGTCTACGAGCGTTAAGGCAGAGACTAGCATAGCGTCAAGCGAGTCTATGCCTTTCTCTCTTCCATTTGGAATATTTTGTGCTGTCAAGACATGCTCATCCCAAGGCTGTCCGTCGACGATTCCTGGAAGAAACTCACTCATGTGTCCTTCTTGATGCTCGTTTTGATATGACGGTCCCCATTGTGGGATGTATTCCAAAATACATGAGTGTGCCATTGCTAGAGCTTCGATGTTCGAACACGACTTTTCATTTTTAATTCCTGAAAATGAAAGTCGACGAACGTATGCGAGGGCTTGTGACTGATGTTGTTTAGAAGTGAACTCGTCGGAAATCATATTGAATGCCATTTCGCTGTTTCCTGCAGTGCTTCTTACCGTAGAATAAAAATATTCCCGTGCTATACCAGACAAACAGTTGAGCATAAATTGAACCTGATCCGTGTCTGGAATTTCTTGTTGGAACACTAGCTATTCGAATTTTCTTTTGACGATGTGCAGCGGAATCCCGGTCCCTGGTGAAGCTGAAAATTTTCTATTTTGATGATGAAATCCATTTGCCACAGCCTGTCTATTTTTGGCAAGGTTTTGCTTTCTTAGGATAGCACTGTTGACAGTGCTACCCTCTGACATCAGACGGAATCGTTGCTTGCGTTCTTTCATTTTGTGGAGGCTGAGATTCCGTAGGGTGATGTAGTTGCGTAGAGTGATCATCAGCAGCGTTCCTTGTGATAAACGTGCTTTGCTGTAGTTCTCCATTTTCACGTGCGTCGTCAATCTCTGCTGGGTGTGGTGATGAGACGATGACTCAGTTTATCTTCCTATCTCTCACTTGCTCGCTTAAGGCTAGTCGCCGCTCGACGTCGTCTGTGCGTGGCTGTGATGCGTGTACTACGTGTATGGTTATCATCACTTGGTGAGCGGTACTGCGAATGCACTGTTATGGTTATCATCACACTCCCCCCGTCGCTGTAGCGCGATCCTTTGGTTGGTGCGGGGGTGGGGGGTTGCACACTTGTAGCCTTTTTTTAAGTGTGTGAATGGTTTCGGTGTTAGCGGCTTTGTTAATATATCTGCGAGCATCTCTTGTGACTGAATGTGGCGTATGCTTATCGCCTTTGCTCTGGTTTGGTGGGTGAGGTAGTGGTGTCTGATGCCAATGAACTTTCTGCGTTTTGTTGGTCCACTGTTCTTTGCGACTCGTATTGCAGATTGGTTGTCTATGTGGAAGGGTGTGGCGTCTTGGGACAGCATGCCGATATATTTGAGTAGACGTCTGATCCATGTCGTTTGCTGTGCTGCCAATGTTGCAGCAATGTATTCTGCTTCGCATGTCGATAATGCTGTGATGGATTGCTTGATAGAGCCCCAGCACACAGGTGTCCCATTGTACATGTGGATCATTCCTGATATGGATTTGCGGTCTGTGACGTCTATTGCGAAGTCCGCATCGCTATACGCTTCGAGGAGGTTTGGAATAAAGTGCAGGTCCATTTTGTGTTTTCCTGCTGCAAATATGAGTCCATGCGTCTGTGTGTGTTTCATATATCTGATCAGACGCTTGAGGGCATTCCAGTGCCTTGTCGTGGGGTTTTTTGCGGCTACTGATCATCGGTTTGCGACAAAGTATATGTCTGGTCGCGTTGAGTCTGCGATGCATCTGATGTCACCGAGCAGCTGTTGATACGTTTTGGTGACATGTGGCAGTGGTTCGTCTTCAGGGACAGGGCCATGCAATTTTGTGTTGTCGTTGTATGGCGTTGGTTTGCTATTGCATTCGCCCATTTCCGCCTTATTGACGACGTACTGTGTCGCGGCTGGTTGTGAGGCATGCATTGAAGCTGTTCATGAGTCTCTTGATTGTCCAGCCTGGTAGTTGGCTTGGTTCGCCCAGCTGCTTCATGTTGTATGCGGTGGCCAAAATGGCTGCGAATTGGGTCTGTAATTTTTTGAACGTACTTATGATGGTAAAGTCATCCATGCTGATAGAGAGAATTATGGTGTGGTCATTTTCTCGTCTGTGAAAGAGGCACATGTCCGCCTCTGATTGGTTGAATCTGTGCTTTTTAAGGAGTTTGAATTCAGCAGTGAGGTAGGTATGTCCTGCTCCCTGTGTGCCGTGTATATTCTTGTTCAGCCTGCCCGCTGTGTGTGCGTGTGTGTATGTTCCATCGAAACTTGGGTGCTGTCGTACATACACTTGCTCGCTGCCGGAGTGGTCAAAACTTTCATGCAGGTACGCTGCTTTTATGTCGATGTGCGCGATGTTCATGTCAAATGCTGCCGCAATGGCAAATAGGAGTCTCACCGTGGTTTTGTCCGCCATATATGTCGTCGTTTTTTCAGGGTTGAAGTGGACGTTGTTGATCATCTTGTCTCCTCTTGCTGAGCACCTTGCTTTTCGCTCCATGATCTCACCTTTCTAGTTCCTTTTGTAGCGGTACCCCATTGGTTGTTTTGGGGATTTTGTGAGGGGGGAGCCATGTGATAACCTTGTTTTGGTCTAGGTTATCGAGCTCTTTGTTGTGCGCTCGCGCCCACTGTGCTGCATCAGGGTAATTTTTGGCTTGGCTATGGTGCATTGGGGCGGAGGATGTGTTGGTTATTTGGGCGGGGGTTGGCTTGGGCGTGAATGCCTTGAATACCACATGAACCTTGTTGTTAGGGTCACGGTCTCGATGGTAGACATTGAAGTCCACTGTCCGCACACGTCGTGTTTTGTTGTCTGCCGTGTTCATGACCACGATGTGTTTTTGGTCGGTTGCGTAGAGGTACCGGACGGGGATGGCTCTGTGTTGCAGCTTGTGCATTTTTATCTTTCCCATGATGTTGGGAATATGTCCCAGTTGCCCAAATATTAGGTATTGTGGTACTTGCGGCGTGTATCCGTGCCATGCTGTGGTTGGGATTTTTCCTGTGCCGAGGTGAAGCGTGTTATTGTACTTGAATGCCGCGTCCTTGACCGCATCTTCCCAGTGGTCTGTGGGGAATGTACTGTGGTGTAATGCCGCTCGTGCTGCGTTAAGTATGGTTCTGTTGATTCTTTCGGCAATACCGTGTAGTGCAATGTGCCTGGCAGGCCGCGAACACAGTCCGACGGTCAAACAAAAAGACGAAAAACAACAACAGCAACAACCACTGCCGATGGCACGCGCTACGAAGCGTTCGAGACTCCCTTTCCCCTTGTGTGGGCTTGCGGCCCACGGTAGCTCAACTCCGACGGTGGGGGGGTAAGGAAAGATGCCCGGCCCGGGAGGAAAAATGGTGGTAGAGACTTGTGAAGACTTGTGCGCTCGGCGAGTGCGGGTTGGGCTTGTCTACGAGAATGTAACCGCGGTTCGCTGGGTTGTAAGGCCAATGCTCGACGAGCGTCTTCAGCACCTTGGGTTTAATTCAAGGTCTTCGACGGGGTCTTGTTCAGCACTACCCGACGGGATCGTAATTGTGTAGCAGCGCTACGACCGACGTGTTGCCCAATGGCCAAAAACACCCTCACCAGCGCGATCGCAATCGCGGTAGGTGGTACCAACTCTGTCTTACACAGTAAGACCTTCGACGGAGGCGTCGTTGCAACAGCCTTCCGACGGAACTTGAAACAGTAGCAGCGCTACACAACGTGTTGCCCGATGGCTAAAACACCTACACCGGATCGGTCGCAACCGACTCCAATGGAACCAACACAATTAAGGGAAAGATAGAAATAGAAGTAGAGGAATGAATAGGGAAATAAAGGGAAAAGAGAAAGGGAACCCCCGAGCGCAAAGGATAACGTAATCTGTGGTAAAAGGGAGCGTCTTGAGCAAGACGGACTTCGACCAAGGCGATATTCAACTCTGGCAACTCGGGTTACCTTTACTGACTTGGTGGTCAGAGGGCTAAGGTATATATCGCCCCGCCGGAGTCACTACAGTAGCTCGCGGCGCTAGATCCTAGATCTAATCTAGTGTCAGCAAAATTAATGCCAATTAATTAACTAAATAAAATAAAATAATTAGAAATTAAAACCGTGCAATTATTCACACGTGTGTCCCCTAACCCGGACTACTTTTCATATCCAAATATTTTCCTTTCTTTTCACCCCCCTTTCCAGGTGCGTATTGCACTACATACCGTTTTCCGGGGGTGAATACGGCACAGTGGTTGTGTGTTGTACCCCATTGTTGTGGTATACGGTTTGCGTCGTGCTTCATAGATACTCTTTTGCATTATCTGTGTGGACTCTCCGTGGCTTGTGGGTTTTGCTTTTGTTGATGTGTTGCAGTACATTGTTCAGTTGTTCTGCAGTTTTGTCCCTGGTTTTTAGGAAGGTGATTATTAGGTATCGTGAGTTTGTGTCAATCACTGTCATAAAGTACCTGTTTCCTTGCCTTGACGAGGTGGGGAAGGGACCGCATATGTCACTGCTGAGTGCCTCGCCGGTGTTGTAGTTGTCTCGTCTGCGTTGGTGTTTGGCTGGCTGGAGTTTTGCTGCTGCGCAGCTTGTGCATGTGATTTTCGGGGGCGGGTTTGCAAGTGATGCTGGGAGGTTGGGAATCATTTTTCTCTTTGCCATTTGTTGTATGGTTGATGGGCGAACATGATTGAATACCATGTGCCAATGGTGGTGTTCATGTTGTGTGCGCGTATTGACAGTGTCAGGGGGGTTGTGGGCAGGGTTGTGCTGCTGGTGCATGGGGGCTATTTTTTATGTGCTTTCGGAGTTTGCAATCTGGGCAGCGATTTGGGGGCTTGTGATTCTCTCACTTTAGTGCTTGAGCCTGTGTGGGGTGTCTTGCGATGTTTTGTGTGTGGCTGCGGCAGCGCTCTTGCTGCTGTTGCGTGTGGCGTTGGTTTTGCCACGTTGAGAGTGTATAGTCCGCGGCGAAATTGGGCTGTCGCTACAACTTGTGGCGTTCTCTTGCGCATGTCGACGACACATGCTGTGTTGGGGTAGAATAGCACTGCTCCCCATTGCTTGGCAATATCATGGACGGATAAGAGATTTTTCCGATGTGCGGGTTTACGATGGTAGGTAGCTTAAGCATGTGCTTGCGGGTCGTCGGGATCTGGAGTATGCCGTGGTGTGTCGCGGGGGGGGGTCGTTGATGTGGCCGTGTTAGTACAGACTTTGCGGGTTAGGGGTCGCATGCCATGGGTTGCTTTTCGGATGTGGGAGGGGTGTGCTCCTGAGTCAAGTGCAAATTGCCTGCCGTCCGAGTGTTGGCAGTTGGTGTTCGGCTGTATGTCATACATGTGGCCATCCTCCACCGAGTCCTCTTCGTGGGTCGCTGTGTGACCTTAGGTGTACTTTTTGTTCATGGCTCTTTGTTTTGCACTGTGTGCCCCTTGTGTGTGCTGCTGCATGAATTGCGGGTACGCCAGCATGAAGGGTGCTGGTGCGGTGGGGTTCCAGTAGTGTCCCTGCCATTTTGCCCTTGCGCGCCCTCTTCCTCTGCTTGATCGTCCACGAGGGCGGCTTCCTTCCTGTTGTTGGAGACCGTGGGGTGTGTTGATTTGTTTGTGCTCTTATTTGGCCAGCAACAATATATCTGGGAAGTCTCTGATCACTGCGCAGAGTAACCATAACGGTGAGCGAGGACCTGAGGACCAGTACAAGAGGACCAAAATTTCCTTCGTCGAAATTGGAAAATACAGTAGAAAATCTATGTTACGATCTAGTGCAGAAAGGCGAACTCCACTGTGAGATGTAGCCTCTCTGCTCGGGTATTAGTATAAGTACATAGGTCAATCGTAGGGATCTAAGTTTGTAAAACAGAGACAGTCGAGTTCCACCCCAAAGTTAGTTCTGCGTCACAAGTTTAACATCCCAGCCCTGACCTTTCAGAAGGGTGTTTCTGTTTTTTGGGTGTCTTTTTCCACGCTGCGTGCGTGGACGGCTTTCAGGCGTTGGCTGATATTATGGATTGTGTTGGGCACTGTGTCCGTTTCGATCCACATGTCTTGGAGATGTTTGTATGTGGGGTGTGCGGACAGGCCTTGGATGATGAAATAGACTGTGACTGCTTCTCCCGTGCTGATGTTGGGGTACTGAGGTAGCTTCATCCTCGTTCGGATCGATCTATGCTTGGTCATGTATTCATCGAGTGTGGTGCTTTGTGTCAGCTTTGTGTTGTCTGCTTCTTGTTTTAGCAAGAGGTGAGCTGTGGTAGTCCTGTCTGTGAAATGTTCGGTGATGGCTTGGGTGAGTTCGAGGGGTGATACTCCCAGTTCCAGGTTGGCCGTTGCAGCAAAATCTGCAGGCAGAGAATTGTTGATGGCCATGCGCAATATTGCGCTTTGTTTCCTGTGTTTTGCGTACATTGGACTGTCTTGGTCTGGTGTAGTGTAGGCGGGGTTCAGGATGTTTTCCATGTCGTTGATTAGCGCCATATCATCTATCGCTTGCTGCCATATGAGGAAAATTTCCCCGTTGGGCTGGAGGGTTGGCAGATGTCCATGGAACCGGTTGTTAGTGGGATCTTCTGTTGCCATGGTTGGGGTGATCTCTACGCTTGTGGGCGGAGGGGGGTTCGGGTTGATCTCTACGCTCGGGGGCGGAGGGGGGCTCTCGACAAGTGGTGGAGGCGCTGGGTGCGGGCTCTCGACACTGCTACTTGGAGGCGTTGTGGGGTTTGCGGGGCGGTATCCCAGGCTGCCGGGTTGTGTGGCTTGTGCGTTTGGCTTGTGTCGTTGCCTGGATGATCGTCGGGGTGGGTGCGCCGCGTTTTGTTGATCGTTCTTCAGTGGTTTTTGTGTAGGGTCCATAACCTGTGGTGATGAGACGATGACTCAGTTTATCTTCCTATCTCTCACTGGCTCGCTTAAGGCTAGTCGCCGCTCGCCGTCGTCTGTTCGTGGCTGTGATGCGTGTACTACGTGTATGGTTATCATCACACTGGGGTATCTACATGATTAAATCTTAGTTATTCTGTTCTCACAAGACGTCAGGTTTAAAGGTTCCGAACTTTTGTAGTCTTGTATCATTTGCTGGGCATCACGTAAAACATCAGGAATGTCTGAATACAGTGCTTGGATTACTTTTTTTGGCAGTGGTATACTGGCAGCATAACTAACTTCCACTCCACAAACCTCAATTAACTTTCGGATGGCTCGGAAAATCTGCCTCTTTTCCATCGCCGGGTCGACTAGGAGAACGTCTGGGGAAAGACAGTCTTTCAAGAAAGATACAATCTTTTCTGCTGGTGGATCAATTGCTTCATCAAGTTCAACGCGAATGTTTTCAATTAATGGGTGATTGCGATCCACCTTGCTGATGAGTTTCTTGACTGAGTCTATGTCGCGTGGCGAAGGTTGTGCCGACGGATCCGTATTGAAACAATAGATATTGTATAAACTTGCAAGTGTTATGAAATCTTGGGGGGGGGAAGACAAAGGGTAGTCTTCCAGTATGTGTATCGGTATCCAGAAGGATACCCTAAAAGAAGGTTTAATTTATTTGAGTGTTGGATGAGTGTAATGTGAGTAATTATATGTTTGAAGTAGGCGCGCGTGACATGCATCGTTGTGCGCCGCACGGGCAGCCGATTGAGGGCCAGTGGATCGTAATGTGACCACGAATGCCATGCAAAATACTATTGACCCCTTTTCTATCTTCGGCGTTTCTATTTAGTAGCCGTTCAGAACGGATATCGTCGTCAATAAAATAACCACGTTTCCTCCGTCGCCTCGCAGTTGAACGGCTCGTATCTGCACCTTGGCGGGTTCCCCGCTGGGAACCACGTGGTCGACAACAGATATCATCCGTCTGATTACAAGCACGTCTTCAATCGTGGCCGCGGAAAATGCCCCAACAGCTTCACAGTTTTTATGAACTTGCTGTTGTCGTCTAATCTCCATGCCCGACACCCAGTCCAACATTGCCACCTTATACCTGGACTGCCAGTGAGGCCATTGATGAGAGAGGTCTAAGTCAACTTCAAACTCGAAGAGCTTGAGGACCCGGCCGAAGTACACTTCTGCACTAGAATCCGCGCCTTCAAACTCACATGCTACGTACCAATTTGACCTTTCTCGCGTTGATGTCGATTGCCATCCCCCCATCATAGTGAGCTCTCACATCTTCCGTGCCCAATCCGGGAACAATCCGTAACGGCAATTGGACGAAGTCTGAAGAACAGACTGATGAAGCTTGGGTCGTGATATTTACTTAGAGAGTCTTCTCTAGGCTTTAAGTAGTCCCGATAACCGCAGCTCGTCGATTTGATTACCAAAGGGATGCTCAGACAGTAATAGAGTCATCCGTGTAGGATGAAGCACATTACTGTGTTAGTCAATTACACTATCAATAGGTTACCTTATATCCTGGCGTTTCATGACAGTTAGCGTAACATACCTCCGGTTATGTAATGGCTAGTCCATTGGGAACTTGTAGTGCAGGAACGATGGGGCAGTCTTTACTGTCTGGATCTACTCTCTCACTATTAAGTCTACTGGTCTCACGCCGGCCGGTGTGAGCCTGTGCGTGTGGTACGTGTGCTATGTGTGCACGTGTCTGGGTATTGTCCACACGATGAGGAGGAGCTTGGCTTCGTTGAGCTGGCGTTTTTCGCCGCTGTACATTTCGCGGAGGTAGCGGAAGAGTTGTCCTGGTGGGCCGGGTTCTTGGCTGACATCGGAGGGGCCGAGGATTTCAGGCGAAATGGGAATGGGGTTATTTCGC
>NW_005178956.1:47753-71826 GCF_000350225.1 Chondrus crispus
AAGCGAGCGGCGGCGTGGAGGGCAGTGGCGCTGACCATGTTTGCGGGATGCAGGGACCGAACCGCGGCCGGGGGGGATAGGGTGGGTACGCATACAGTTCGGGGGGCGGGGGGGGGTGGGGTGGGTGCGCACACTTGAAGTTGTCTCCTTAAGATAGTGTATGTCACAGGTGTGAGCGGCTTTGTTAAGATGTCCGCTAGCATTTCTTTTGTGGGGATGTGCCTGATGTCAATCGCCTTGGCTTTAGTTTGATGTGCGAGGTAATGATGACGGAGGTCATTGAATTTTCGCCTCTTTGTTGGCCCGTTGTTTTTCGCGACGCGGATCGCAGACTGTTTGTCATTGCGGAATGGCGTGGGGGAGGGCGGGAGCATGTTGATGTCTTGAAGAATGCGTCGTATCCATGTCGTTTGCTGAGCTGCTGCAGCTGCAGCTATATATTCAGCCTCACACGTGGACAAGGCTGTGATAGTTTGCTTCATTGAACCCTAGCAAACTGGTGTGCCATTGTATAGATGCACCATTCCCGAAATCGATTTTCGGTTGGTTACATCGGCTGCAAGGTCAGCATCGCTGTACGATTCGAGTAGATTAGGGATGAGGGGAGCAGTTGCCTTGTGGTTTCCAGCTTTGAAGGGCAGACCGTGGTTTGGGGTGTGCTTCAGGTAGCGAATGAGGCGCTTTAGTGCAGTCCAATGTCTTACTGTAGGCTTTTTGGCCGCAACTGCTAACCAGTTTGCCACATAGTAGATGTCCGGTCTTGTCGAGTCCGCTATGTAGCGATTGTTCCCCAACAGCTGTTGATAAATTTTTGCGATTTTTGGCAGAGGTTTATCATCCTTTGTGGGTCCATGCAGAGTGGTTTTGGTGTTGTATGGTGTTGGTTTGCTATTTGCCATGTCCATGTCCGCTCTCTTTACAACATACTGTATTGCATTTGGCCGTGATGCATGGATGTCTCCATTCGGTAGTGTTTTTATCGTCCATCGAAGGAGTTGGGAGGGTTCTCCAAGTCGCTTGATGTTGTACGTCGTGGTGAGGATGTCTGCGAGTTTTTTTTGGAGGTTTTTGGACGTGCTGATTACTGTGAAATCATCCATACTCACCGATACAATGATGATGTGGTTCTTTGTGCGGCGGTGGAAGATGCACATGTCGGCTTCTGATTGAACAAATTTGTGTTTTCAGAGCAGTTTGACGACGGCGCTGAGGTAGGTGTGTCCTGCCCCAGGTGTGCCGTATATGTTTTTGTTCAGTTTGCCGACGCTGTGTTCATGTTTGTGTGTGCCGTCAAATCTTTGGTGTTGTCTGACATACACTGGTTTGCTTCCTGAATGGTCATACTTTTCGTGTAAGTACGCTGCCTTGATGTCTATGTGTTCAATAAACATGTTGAACGAGGCTGCGATTGCAAACAGAAGGCGTACTGTGGTTTTGTCTGCCATGTAGGTCGTGGTTTTCTCCGGATTGAAGTGCACATGTGGGATCATTTTGTCACCTCGGGCGGAGCAGCGTGCCTTCCTCTCCAAAATTTTTCCTTGCGCATTGCGCTTGTACCGATATCCCATCGATAGGGGGATGGGCATCGTACCGGGTGGGATTTTGTGTGAGGGTGTCCATGTGATAACGTTGTTTTTGTCAAGGTTATCAAGCTCGCTGTTGTGCGCTATTGCCCATAGTTTTGCATCCGGATAGTTCTTCGCCTGTCCATGGTGCATGGGTGCCGGTGATGTGGCTGTGATTTCTGTTGAGGTGGGTTTGGGCGTGAACGCTTTGAAAAGGACTTGTACGTTGTGGTCGGGGTCTATTTCTTTGTGGTACGGTCTAAAGTCAACCGATCGCACTCGTCGCGTTTTTCCGTCTTTCATGTTGATGACCATTACATGTTTGTGGTCTGTCGGAAATAGGTACCTGACGGTGAGGGCGCGAGGGTGAAGTTTTCTTACCAACGTCTTGCTTGTGATGTGCGGGACATGCCCTAGTTGACCAAAGATCATGTATTTGGTGATGTTCGGTTTGTGTCCATGCCACACTGTGCTGGGTATTTGCCCGGTTCCCAGATGCAGCGTATGGTTGTATTTGAATGCTGCATCTTTTACTGCATCTTCCCAGTGGTGTTCTGGTAATCCACTGTGGTGCAGAGATGCGCGTGCTGCATTCATAATTGTCCTATTTACTCTCTCGGCGATACCGTTCTCTTGGGGTGAGTATGGAACGGTGGTACTGTTTCGTACGCCGTGTGAGTAGTACATGTCTTTTGTGGCATGTGATAGGTATTCTTTTGCATTATCGGTGTGAATCATGCTGGGTTTGGGGTACGGGCCTGTTGTGAGGTGGGACAGGACATTGTCAAGCTGGTCTGGTGCTTGATCCCTTGTTTTCATAAATGTTATGATGAGATAGCGTGAGTTAGTGTCTATCACTGTCATGAAATACCGGTTGTGGTTGGTGGATGCCGTGGGAAAGGGTCCGCATATGTCGCTGCTTAGTGCCTCAACAGTACGGTAGTTGTGCGTTTTCTTACTGTGTCGTGCTGGTTGCAGTTTGGCTGCAGCACAACTTGTGCATGTAATTTTTGGCGGTGGTAATGCAAGGGATTTGGGGAGGTTTGGTAATAGCTGCCTTTTCGCCATTTGTTGGATTGTGGAAGGTCTTATGTGGTTGAACACCATGTGACAATGATGGTAGTCATGCTGCGTTTTTGTGCTTGCAGTAGGGGGCGGCCCTGGTGCAGGGTTGCGCCTTAATTGCATGGGGATGCTTTGTGCGCTTGCATGGGGTGTGCACTGTGTTGTTGGTGCTGAGGTCTGTGCTTTTCTTTTTGGTGCTGTGGTATGAGCAACTTTCCTCTTCGTGTTGGTCTTGCGACGCGGGATTGATCTGGCAGAATTGGCTTGGCTTTCAGGGCGTGCCACGTTGAGATCATAGAGGCCTTTCTGGAATTTTGCAGTGCCAACAATGCTTGGGGGATTGTCTTTTGTATTTATCACGTGTGCTGTGTTCGGGTAGAATATGACTGCTCCCCACTGTTTTGCAATATCATGTACGGATAGTAGGTTTGTACGAAGGTGGGGGTTGACTAGGGTTTGTAGTTTAAGCCATGTTGTCTTCGTCATCGGGATCTTAAGCATGCCGTGGTGTGTCGCAGGAGGGGTGGTGGACGTTGCAGTGTTAGTGCGCACTTTGCGTTTGAGGCGACGCATTCCAGGGGTGGGCTTTTTGATATGGGATGGGTGTGCACCGGAATCCAGTGCGAATTTCCTACCTTCTACCGTGGGGTATTCTTTGGGGTTGGGCGAGATGGTGTCGATTTCTTGCACACTGTAGGTGTGGTCATTCAGACCCATATCGTGCGTGATGTTGGCCGTGTTGCCCTTTGTATTTTCCAGGTGAGTCGGGGTGTGCCCGGTGTGTTTGTTGTGGTAAAGGGGGTGAGGTGAGGGCTGGTGGTTTCAGCAGGGTTGCTCCATTGGTGTTCCCTTTTGGCTGATCTGTACTTTCCTCTGCCGCGATTGCGGCCTCGGTTGCGGCTTCCATATGCTGGAGTGGGAGGTGTGGTTGCAGGTTGTTGCATAACGTATGCTGCGTATTTGTTTTGTGACGTGCGCTCCATGGTGCGGGCGTGTACTGACTTAAGTCGTTGTACTAGCCCTTGAATTGTGTCTGGGACAGTGCCATTTTCAATCAACGTATCTTGGAGGGGCTTGTACGTTGTGTGTGCCGATAGTCCTTGGATGATGAACTGAACTGTGGCTGCCTCTCCTGATTTACTGTTTGGATAGTTTGCCATTTGCATGCGTGTTCGAATGGCTCTGTGGCGGGCAATGTAGTCATCCAGCGTTGTGTTGTGGGTGAGCTTGGTATTTTCTGCTTCTTGTTTTAGCAGCAGGTGCGCCGTTGTTGTGCTGTCTGTAAAGTGCTCTGTGATCTTCTGTGCCATGTGGAGGGGTGAGGCGTCAAGTGTTAGATCGGCAGTGGCAGCAAAGGTTGGCGGGAGTGAGTTGTTGATCGCCAGACGGAGGATTGCACTGTTGCGTTTGTATGGTGCATATAGCGGGCTTGTCTCATCTGGAGTGGTAAACGTTGGATCGAGTACATTTTCCATTCCTTGGATGGTGGCCATGTCATTCAGCGCTTGTCTTCATGAGGGGAAATTATCTCCTGTGGGGCTGAGGGACGGCAATCGGGCTTGGGTCCGGTGATCGTTCGAGGTGGTTCCTTCGTCGTTGGCCATGGCGGTGGCTGTTGGTGTATTCGTGTCAACGCGTGGTTGCGTGTGGTTTCCGCTCTCTACACGGGGTGGAGGCGCGTTATGCGGGCTCTCAACACTGGCTCGTGGAGGCTCTTCTGTTGAACCGGGGAGGTATTCTAGGCTTCCGGGGGTGGGTAGTGGTGCCGTGTGTCCTTGCCGGTGACGGGGTGATCTGCGAGGATGTCTTCCCGTAGTTCTGCGATCGTCTTGCAGGGGTGTTTGCGTGTGGTCCATAACCTGTAGTGCAGGAACGATGGGGCAGTCTTTACTGTCTGGATCTACTCTCTCACTATTAAGTCTACTGGTCTCACGCCGGCGGGTGTGAGCCTGTGCGTGTAGTACGTTTGCTATGTGTGCACGTGTCTGGGTATTGTCACAGGAACCATGCGGATCGTAAGGATGGTGACATATTTCCACAGGCTTACAAATTTCGGCATATGCGCTACTGCACGTCATCAATCCAAACGCGTGGGCGGACCATACAATTTTCTATGGCTGAAAGAACATTGTTCAATCGGGCCTGCCACATCTCATCGTACTTCCGGCACAACTAATTCTTCATCAGACCCAAAAACCGCCCATCACTATCGTCTTCTTCACTGAAACACTTCATGACTCCTTTCCCTCTCATCATAAAACCATTCTCCCTCACCACTTCTTCATACTCCTTTCTGTTCTCGGTCACAAAGGGAACCCTGAAAGACACCTTGTGCGCTTCGCTCGCTTGTGCGCTTCTAAACAGGGACTCCGCCGCCAGCTTCCGAGCGTTCAGCCTCCCAAAGATCCACCCAATGTAACGTTCTATCCAATACTGCGAGAACAGAAGAGGAGGACCGAAGTCCTGGATGCGTTCTTCGAGATGCAGTATCAGGTGCATAACATACTTTCACAAGTGCATAAAACCCTCTCATACCTGACGTAGTCTCGTTCGAAGTGGCGGTAAAATGATCTCGCCAATTCCCCTACCTTCTTTATATCACCCCCCGTCAGCCCCGGTTGCCAGCACAAGTCCACGAGGTGAACAAATTTTGCCCAGCCTGTGAGGTACGGCTCTGACAAGTGTCCATCCAGAACCACTAAACTGTATCGAGTAATGAAGGCTTTCACCTCAGCAGATTTCCAATCACCAAAGCGGCTCAGAGGCCTCGGGCGACACCCCAGCTGACTCGCCACCCCATTCCCAAACCGTGCCGATTCTTCGTCGATCTGTCGGATAGAATTCCTTCCCAGCTCATATAGTCGGCCCTCCCGTCCGCACCATAGTCGGGCAAAGTCCTTCCCGATGTTGTAAAACAAGCGCATAGTATCAATTGGGAAGGACATGTACGGAGTTAGATTCGGTAGCCTGAAAAGAATAGAGTCCCCAGTTATTCCAGTCTCAATTTTCCTCTGGCTCTTGGGTTGGCCCGTCAATGCTGCAATTTGCGCAATCGTAGCTCGGCTTTGGCCCTCGCTTCGACCAGGAAGCGCGGTGAAATCGAACCGTTTCTGCAGACGGGTGCAGTTCGTTTTGCGCAACATTGATGGGAAATACATATGCCTCCGCAGCGGGCACCACTCTCCTTGTATGAGACAATATCGACACGGGCGTTTCCCATTGTGGCCCTTTACGTCCGAGACCTTTTTCACAGCGGGAAGGTCACCAGTAACCCAAACAACATGGATTCGCACCCGCCGGTTTATTCCACCATAAAACAAAAACTCAAAGCCGCCATCCCGGTTGGCTTATTCCAACTCTGCCACTAGAGCCTCTAGAAACGATTGCAAGTCAACTGGCTCATGGGGGCTCGGCACGAATCCAAACGGTATGACATTTTTGACGGCCAGCCTGATGTCGGGTGGCAGATTTCATATCAGTGCACAGCTTGGCCATACATCGTAGTACTTTTTGCGAAAAGCTTGGAACCCGTCACTTGGAACGGCTACGAAGACGTCGTTTTCAATCGTCTCGTCTCCCCCGTACGCCGTCCTGATCCGTTCGTATGCCTCAGCATCGAAAAAGTCCCGAACGTGACCCCTGCTTGAGTACTCAGTCGATCCGATGTAATCATACATTTGCTCGCACTTGGCTTGGTCCGCAAACATGGCAGCAAGTCGTGGACGCAACGGCAACCATCCTATCTTGGGAGCGCCTTTCGTGTCAACACGTGGGCGAGGCTTGCCACAAATGCTACAATGTGTAAGGGAGTCGTGGGAGAAACACATGTGGCCGGGACAGACAGGGTAATATATCACAGCATCTTCTAGACCAGAATCTTTCTTGAGCCTGCTTAGGATAGTCTTCCAGCTCTTGTAGGGAGAGTTGATCAGAGCCGATATGTCGTCCATAGAAGCGTGACTTATTGCGCCTTTGAAGAAGAAATCAATCCAGGCTCTGTTCTGTGTTGCCCATGCATCAACATCGCGAGTGGTTACAAGTTGAGGCAAGCAATCCTCGAGGGGTCATGTCGCAGAAGGATCTCTAGCAATAGTACAAGGCTCACTTCTTCAACTCTATTGACAGCACAGTTCTAGACCTCAACTCCTCTACTCCGGTTCTATGAAAGAACCACGTAACGAGTTAGCAGTCTACTGTGGTGACACGCATAGGAAATAACTTTCAGTATATTCGGACCCGTAGTCAATGGCCCGTATATATTATGCTACAGTACTGATCGCCTCAATTCAGCGGAATTGAGGCCGACTACCTCACATGAACTAGAACGCGATGCCACCGCAACTGCACATGAAGTGCAATATAAAACGGTCTTCGTGCGGAGACGCTAGAAAAATAAAGACAACGAACAATGTTTGAAAGGTTATGGGGCCCAGTAATCTCTAACCTGCGCTATTCGTTCACAATCGTTTCAATTCTCGTGGTCCTGCAGCTTTCGCGTTTACCAGTACGCAGTTGGACTCTCAACATGTCTGATCGAGATCGTCCTCGAATTAAACCCTTAGAGGAGAAGGACGACTACCGACTTTGGAAGATCCGCGTTGAAGCCGATTGCGAAGCAAATGACGTCCAGGTTGCACTTGTCAATGAAACTGCACCTGACGGGACTGCGTTGGTTGCATTTCAGAGCATGCAGCGCGGAGCAAGCAACATTATAATCCACGCTGTGACTGACAAACCACTTCGCGTAATACGCTCCGATGTTGGAAACCCTTTCCGAATGATTTCGAAGCTAGATGAACGGTATGATTCGAAGTCTACAGCTACCCGAATCTCTCGGATGACTGAGCTGATGTCTTTACGCTACACTAGCCTACGCAGAAACATTGGGTCGCACATTGATGAAATGGCAGCTCTTCTGGAACAACTGGAGAGCATGAACACGAAGATGCCAGACGAGCTGGCTATTGCATTGCTCATCTCTTCAATCGATGTGGCAGAGATGGCACCAGTGACCGCGGCTATCAAGACCCTTGCTGACAGAAACGCAACATGGGAATCTGTCACGGCTCGCATCATTGAAGAGCACATGATTCTCAAGAGCAAGGGTTGCAGCAATGAACGACTCACTGTGGCCGAGGTTGCAAAACAACAATGCTCCATCTGTAGAAAGTCCAACCACTCGACTGCTAGGTGTTTTCTGAATCCTGAAAATCCACACAATCGTCTTAACGTTGGTGAAAAAGGACAGAACAGACCTACTTCAAATCAGAGCACTTCGCGACAGGCTAACAGGGACACACAAAAGAAGACCAATGCACATGTTCGCTTGGCAATGGCGATCAAGAAGGACAGCAAAGCATCTAAAGTCGACCAGTTGATGCTGGACTCGGGAACTACCTCGCATATGACCCCGGACATTGAACAACTGCATAACAAGCAACCCTGCAACGTCAACATTTCGCTTGGAGACGACTCCACCGTCAAGGCTACCTCCACGGGTACTAGGGTAGTACATTGGGCAGCGCATGACGTTGTCACTAAGGTATCTCTATCTAAGACACTGGCGTCTGACAAGTTGGCATTGAGCCTACTTTCCGTGCCAGCCCTAGCTGCAAAGGGGCTGTATGTATTGTTCACTTCTGAAGAAGCACTCATCATCGACTCTTTGGATAACTTTCGTGTTATTGGCAGTGCCCCCAAGCAGAAGGACGGATTGTACTACATTACGTCACAGAAATGTCCTGAGGACGCACATCCTATCAACATGGACGATGAAAAGGTGAGAACCATGATGGCTGTTGTCAAAAGTGCAGGCAGTAATGCACATTCTGACGATAGTATTGATGACTCTGATGACCATATGAGTGAGGCATTGTTACCTTGTGACAGTGACGAAAACCCACCTCTGATGAGTGATGAAGAGTCGGAATCAGACGATGAAGAGGAATTTGACTTGGGAAAAATGCAGATGCGTGATCCTGTCACTGAACAGAATATTTCTTCGTCCATACCAGAGTCTCCACTTGGAACAAGCTCAACGCAAAGGCGTTCTGTTTCCATATGGCATAACCGCTTGGCACACGTAGTATCCGAGAAAGAAATCAGCGGTATGCTGAAAAACGGTATTCTTGCCAACGCCTCTTCTGACAAGGTGAATTGTGATTCCTGCGCAAAGGGGAAGTTTCGAAGATTTTATTCTGGAAGCTTAACCAAAGCCACGGAACCAGGAGTGCTTCATGTAGACCTCGTCGGACCCGTGAAACCCATGTCGAACTCACGTCAAAAATACATGCTTACACTTGTAGATGAGTACACTAGGCACATTTCAGTTCGCTTTCTGCACTCCAAGCGAGACACATCGAACGAGATCTTGCAGCATGTTGTATTCTTCCAGAGGGAGTCCGGTTTTACTTTGAAACGTCTGCACACCGATGGGGGCAGTGAGTTCTTCACGGCGCAAAGAAAACTGCGCAAGAAAGGGGTTTCAATCACTACGAGTACTCCATACACACCGGCATCAAACGGGCTTGTGGAAAGGACGCAAGGTGTTCTAATGTCGTTTGCTCGAACATCTTTGGCACAGTCAGGGCTTCCGTTGCAGTACTGGCCATATGCTGTAGACCACGCAGTGTCTTGTAAGAATGCTGTCAAGCACTCTACAACCGAACAAGTCCCACACGAGTTGCTTTTTGGGGAGTATCCCTCTTACGTGTATCACCTTCGTCCATTCGGGTGCAAGGCTCTCTTTGCTCCAGTGCAGAAGAAAAGGGAAAAGTTTGCAACACGCCTGGTTGACGGAATTTGTTTCGGGCATCATGGCGGGGGAATTTATAGAATTCTCTCACAAAGCGGCACGCACCTCACGAAGCATGCACGATTCTCGGAGAACGAGTTTCCGGGACTGTCCTTGTTCGCCACACAGAAGTTGCAGAAGACTAACCACCGGGATTTTCACAGTGGTGAATATGACACGGATCCGGAAGACGACGTTAACCACGCCGAAAATGAAGTACAGGTGTCAGTTGAATCTGCAATTGATGCAGTCACTTACCATCCGCCCGTATCAAGCACATCAGGAGAAGATGATGAACCAGACACAGATGATCATCCTGCAGCGCATTCACACGACTATAACCTTCGCCCCAGAGCCAGTATAGCAATTCCGGAATGCATCAGCACCCCAGACGACCCTACTATCAAAGAGGCTCTTCAGTCCGCGGAGGACAAGTACTGGAGGAAGGCAGTTGCAGAAGAGTTTGGAAATCTTCTGGACGCCGGTACATGGAAGGAGGTTCGAAAATCTACCCATGCTGTACGACCGTTACCGTCTGGATTCATCCTTAAGCTGAAACGGAATGAAGATGGAAAGCCCTCTAGATTTAAAGCTCGTCTTGTTGCGCGCGGAAATCCGCAACGAGCCGCAGTGGAGTCTTATGCTGAGACGTACGCTCCGGTGGCATGCTTTGAGCTCGTGCGTCTTCTGCTCACGCTTTCCAAGGGCCTAAGATGGAGCCGCCGACAGTTAGATGTGACTGGTGCATTTCTATACGCCACACTTCCTGAATCTATGTCAATATATTTGAAGCTGCCACTTATTCCAGGCGTCGAGCACGCTGACGGGCGCATTGTCAAGCTTGTCAAGTCTTTGTATGGTCTCAAACATGCTCCAAAGCTGTGGTATGAATATCTCGCTACAGCCTTGAAGAAGCTTGGGTTTGAGCAATGCCTGTCTTGCGATTGTCTCTTCACTCTTCGCCGCGGCCAGCAAATGGTCATTGTCCTCGCATATGTCGATGACTTGGCACTATTTGGAACAGATGAACTCATCGAGGATGTCGTCGCACAGTTGCATCTTTCATTTAAGTTGAAAGATTTGGGAGAACTATCATACTTTCTAGGGGTCCGCATCACTGACACGGAAAATGGAATCCTACTTTCGCAACTCTCCTTCATCGAGAAAATTATCGAAAAAGCCAAAATGTCAGATGCAAAGCCAACTAAGACACCGCTTCCAATGGGACACGCGCTCTACAACGAAAGGAAAATTAGAACGCAGCCTGAAGAAGACGAAATGCAGAACGTCCCGTACAGAGAGATTCTAGGTTCACTCTTGTTTCTAGCGACAAGAACGCGGCCTGAAATTATGGCATCAGTCTCTATGCTTGCCAAGTTCGCCGATTCACCCTGCATGGAACATTGGAAAGCCATGAAACACGTGGTGCGTTATCTCATCAGTACGAAGGATCACGGTTTGCGTCTCAATTCTTCAGCATCTATCACGCTTAAAGGCTGGTCTGACGCAGACTGGGCCCGTGACCTAGACCGACGTCGCTCAAGGTCAGGCTTTGTTGTGACTGTGAACGACGCTCCGATCATATGGTCATCAAAACTGCAGGGAAGCGTGGCGCTCTCAACATGCGAAGCAGAGTTCATCGCCCTTGCTCAGTGTGCGAAGGAAGTTGTGTGGATACGGGAATTACTTCAAGAAATTGGGGTTATGCAGCACGATGTGCCTCCGACAGTCATCTTTCAGGACAATCTAGGCACGATTGCGTGGACTGGGGATGTGCAAGGACTCCGAAACGTGAAGCACATCGGAATTAAGTACAACTACCTAAAGGAACTAGTACAGAGCTCAAAAATGCAGGTACTATACACGCCCTCGTCTGAAAACCGCGCAGACTCGTTGACAAATACATTGGTTGGCTCTACATTTCATCAACATCGCGAGTGGTTACAAGTTGAGGCAAGCAATCCTCGAGGGGTCATGTCGCAGAAGGATCTCTAGCAATAGTACAAGGCTCACTTCTTCAACTCTATTGACAGCACAGTTCTAGACCTCAACTCCTCTACTCCGGTTCTATGAAAGAACCACGTAACGAGTTAGCAGTCTACTGTGGTGACACGCATAGGAAATAACTTTCAGTATATTCGGACCCGTAGTCAATGGCCCGTATATATTATGCTACAGTACTGATCGCCTCAATTCAGCGGAATTGAGGCCGACTACCTCACATGAACTAGAACGCGATGCCACCGCAACTGCACATGAAGTGCAATATAAAACGGTCTTCGTGCGGAGACGCTAGAAAAATAAAGACAACGAACAAAGTTTGAAAGAGCTCAACACTCATTTGACTCTCCTCCTGGCCTTTCATCCCCACATCAGACCCCGATTCGCTTGCGGAGTCTCCATCATCAAAGTATGCCTGGGCTTCCGATTGTTCTTCGGCAACACCGAGATCATCAAAACCATGAGATGCGTCTTCCACAATACCTCCTATATCACCCGTCGACCCATTTTCTCCAGTAAATGGTACCACTACACTAAGGCTCTCATCGCTTAAATGGCTGGATACACTCGCTTCCTGGCATTGCGTGGGATGATGCATTGCATTCATTGGTGGATGGTCCAAAATTCTTCCTTCTGCATGCCTTTCATCCATGTAATCACCTGCGTATCCCCCGGGCGCGTCACCACTCGCATTTGGCGTAGACAGGACCGAGTACGCACCAGGTGTCGTGTTCGCATCAATGCTTGCTGCGATCGCATTATCTACTATTTCGATATATTGACCGCGAATTGCACCACTTCTTTCCTCCGACGGACCCCATGGGAGCTTGCTATTCATGCCCTGCAGCTGGCGACGGCCGTTCGCAATCCTACGGTGATTAAGCATTGTGTTCCTGTGGACTGCTTTTCCGCTCGGCTGGCATGCGCACTCGTATTCAGGTAGACACACATACCTTGGCATGCTGCGAGAAATGTGAGCGAGATCGTCCCGCCCAAAACGATTGAAGTCCCTCCCCAACACTTTTGGGCTTCGGATGCAATTTTGCTCAGGCTGGTATAATTCTTACGTATGCATTGGTTGCGGATGTAGATGCTTTGAGGTAGGGACTCTGAAGCGCGTTAATACGACAATGGCACGACTGAATTCGCCCTAGTACTCAACTTCGAGAATAAGGGGGCGTAATCACCGAGAGGTAGCTCTCGAGGTCTTCCGAGGTATACTAGTTGTGAAACAGTCTCACGTCGACGCGAAAGCGACTGTGCGTTAAAGATAGATCATGAATCCACGGCGAAGAATGCGCCACGGCCCGTCACTTCCGGAATGTCATGCAGAAGATAGCGAAATGCCAGTATTTGAAAAAATGGCATCTTGTGATCGGCAAGAAACGTCAAAACCCCGCACTCTTGTAATAGTGAGTCACATGACCATGAGACCACGCTGCTTGCGTCACTAAGCACACGTCGCAGGAGCCTATACACCGATGGGGATGATCAAAGCACGAACCTTCGATTGCAATTCTATTCATCCCCCAAACGGCACCCCTGTCTCTTATGTAAGAAAGGTACATTTTGGTTGGCGAGGTAGTCGGTTCCCGCCAGATTGACAATACGGCTTTCCTTTCGCTTCCTATCAGTGACGTTCCGGTATGCATTATAAACTCCTCTGCCTTCCTTCACTACCATGCATGAAGCTCCCGTAACCAATTTTCATTGCCATCGCCCAGGGAGCTACTTATATCCCCAGGGTATTTTCTCCGGAAATGCCTCCTCCGACACCATTGGAACGTATCTTGGAAAGCTCAAGGATGAGCTAGAAACAATTTTCCTTCGAGAGTTCGGAAAAGTGAAGAGAAGGATTGAGTTAATTGAACCGGCATGTCTCTTGCCGCCCATTAATAGTCCTCAGCGCTCCCACGATTTCGTACGCGATCCAAGTGTGGCGGCGTTTATGCGCGAGAATATTGAAGAAGCTAACAGTGCTGTTCCTGCTGGTGCTGTGAAATATATTCAATTTAAAGAGCTGGAAAGTTGTTGTAGATCGGATACCCTTTACTCTTCATATGGTCTGCACTACATATACTGACGCATTTAGGATTGATCCCAAGAAATTCAAATCTATGCTAACACTGTCAGTGCTAACACTGTCTCTGGACCCAAAAGACAAACGGCAAACTTCATGCCTGCCAGTGCTGTCCGTTGGAGATGTTCGTTCTCGTAACACTCCCCCTCATCTCAAACTTCGCTGTGCACTTACTGCATACCCAAAGTCTTCACGAAAAATTTGTGCTTTGTTCCACCCACTGGTTTCGTCATCACATCTGCGAGCATATCACTGGAGGGAATATATTTCGTCTCGACTGTTCCACGCGCAATGTGATCACGAATGAAATGGTATTTCACGTCTATGTGTTTGCTTCTCTCATTCTCCACTTCGTCGTGAGCCAAGCAAAGAGATCCCTGATTGTCCCCCCAGATCTTGATAGGTGTAGGGAAACCATTAGTTTCCAATCCTAGTTTCCTCAACCACAATGCTTCACGAACGGCGAAGGATAGCGCGATGTATTCTGCCTCAACCGTTGACTGGGCAATCACATTCTGCTTCTTACTCCGCCATGACACTGCGCCACCGGCATACATGAAGCAATGTCCGCTGGTTGACTTGCGGTTATCAATGTCGCCCGCAAAGTCGGAATCAGAATAGCCATGCAAATTGTTTTCAGCGGTAGAATCTTCCTCTTCTTTTCCGTAGACAATTCCAAGGTCACTTGTGCCTTTCAAATATCTCATTACATGTTTAGCAGCCTTCCAATGCGCGGTACCGGGGTTGGACATAAACCTTGAAAGATAACCAGCAGCGAATGCGATGTCTGGTCGAGTTGTATTTGCCAAATGCAGAATACATCCAACCAATTGACGGTATGGTGTGCGGGACATTTTCTGTTTCTCCCCCTCATCGACAGGACCCATAGTGGTCGACAGAACAAGTCCCGCAGGAAGCGGAGTCTTCGCTGGTTTACAGTTCACCACTCCAAATTTCTCGGCCATTTGGTCAATCATGGTGCAACTGTGCAACTTCACTGTTCGACTGACGGGATCCTGCTCGATGACAATTCCGAGAAACTTGATAACCTTTTTCTCGATGCGGACTTCAAATTTTCTCGCTATCATCTCTGCTACCCTTTTCAGCACTTCCATGGTCATTGCAATCATCAAAATGTCATCCACGTATACTAGTATGTATACAGTTTCTCCGTCATTGATGAGGACATACAAGCTTGGATCTACTTTCGATTGTGTGCAGCCAATTGCTCGAAGGAACGTGTTGATGACCTTACGCCATGCACGGGAAGCTTGCTTCAACCCGTAAAGGGCTTTCAATAGTTGGTAGACAAAATTCTCTTTCCCTTGGATACTGTAACCCTCAGGTTGTTCCATGAAGATTGTCTCATCTAATTCTCCATTCAAAAATGCTGCCTTCACATCCAAAAGTAACATTTCTAACTGTTGTTGAGCGGCGAGTGCCAACATCATCCGTACAGTAGTGTATTTGGCGACGGGAGCGAACACTTCATCGTAATCCACACCCTTCAGTTGCGTAAATCCTTTGGCAACTAGCCTTGCTCGTCTTCGTGTCAGTCTACCTTCGCTGTCCTTCTTAGAGAGGTAGACCCACTTGTTCCGGACTGTGCGTGCCCCTTCCGGAAGCGTCACCAATTTCCATGTCTTCTTCTCATTGATTTGTTTTATCTCTTCATCCATTGCATTCTGCCAGTGTCGACTGTCAGGTCCTGATACAGCTTCTCGATACGTCAAAGGGGTAGTTGCGTCTTCGTTTTGCAGGCGAGCCTGGTGCATGAACATGGCAGTGTCATATCCAAGACGCTCAGGTTGGTTGGTCTGTCGTGAAGATCGACGAATATTAGGATGGTACGTGATGGAATCTATGGCGTCCTCGAAATCTTCGTCGTCGCTGGACTCATGTGTGTGTTGGGAGACATCTTCATCTTCTACATTTCCTTCAGTAGTAGTAGAAATGTCTTGATCGTTTCCAGTCGAGCGAGACAGCGCGTTCAGTACGTCCTCACTGACTGCTTCGAAGGGATCATCAAATTCAACACTGTGTCCTTCTTCACTATCACCTCCCTCAGATTTCAGTAGCTTAGCATTTTCATCAATACTAACATCACGTGAGACGACAACTCTTCCTTCCTCCGGAAGATACACACGAAAGCTGTTGCCTCTTTCAAACCCAACCAAGAAACCCATGCGCGCTCGTTGACTGAATTTTCCCTTGCGCTTGATCTTGGGTACATGTACATAGGCCTTCGATCCGAAAACCTTCAGATGAGAGAGATCAGGCCTCTCGTTCACCATGACTTCGTATGGTGTTTTGCTTGGAACTGCTGAGGCATTGGAAAAAAGTCTGTTGCGAATGTAACATGCGGCATTGACTGCTTCGGCCCACATGTGGTTGTGGTTCGGCAAGTGTTGTGCACCAATTAACATGGTGCGTGACATATCCAACAGAGTACGGTTTAGTCGTTCTGACTTGCCATTTGACTCAGGCGAGTATGCTGAACTCAGCTCATGAGTTATGCCTCTCCGGGAAAGCCAATTGGTGAAGCTTCGGGAAAGAAACTCCTTAGCATTGTCGGAGCGTAGGCGTTTCACAAGTTCATTCTCATACAGCGTTATGTTGAGCTTCTTGACGTGTCCTTTCCTCGCGGTTTCCAGTTCAGCTATCATTTCCTTGATAGCTGCTCCAGCCTCATCTTTTGTCCTCAGAAAACGAACAGAAGACACCGCGCTACTATCATCATAGAGCGGTATAAAATATCTCTTTCCACCAAGAGACGGGTGCTTGATTGGTCCTACAAGGTCGGTGTGGACGAGGTCAAGGGGACTTGTGGACTTGCGTGACTCATTATTTGCTAATGGTCGGGGTTGACGGCACGATTTTCCAAGTTCACAGCTTTCACACTTTGAATTTGAGGAGGTCTTGAAGTTAGGAATGTCTATTCCAGTTACAATTGGCAACGTCATTGCCATCACACCAGAGCTAGCATGTGCAAGTCTCTCGTGCCAAAGTTGCTGTTGTTTCTCAATCGAAACAAATGCTTTTGATGCCACATCAGGAACGAAATGTGCTTCATACAGTCCTTCAGGTCTTTCAACGCCTTTCATGTACACTTTCCCACTGTCTCTATGGGTTATTTCACAGTACCCAGTGTGACCTTCATCACCGTCGAAGGTAACACGAAAGCCAGCACGTCTTGCTTTGCTTACAGAGATGAGGTTGCAAATCATTTTTGGTACATACAAGACAGATTTCATCGTGACACATTGCTTGCGTCCATCAACGACGGAAATTCCACGAACTGTACTAATTCCGGCAACATCTACAAGTTGCCCTTCGCCAACCTCAACGGGGTGACGCGATTGTTCCTGCAGGGTTTCAAAAATTTCAGGGTTGTTGCACATGTGTGATGTGCTTGCTGAGTCCACCATCCACTTCTCCTTCATCTGTGGTGGTAGTTCAACTTCTCCACGCAGCACAGACTTTGACATCATGGCAACATTCGCAAGTTCATCAATGCTTTCAGAACTCCTCATGTTCCTCTTCCTAGGTTTGACATAGTTCATCTTGTTTCTGGGCTTGTTTCCTTTTCCAAAGTCGTACTTGATTGCCTTTTTGTAGCACTTGGATCCAGGGTTGTGAAAACAACGATCGGCAGTGTGGCCCTCACGTCCACAATGTGTACAACAGTGCTTTCCATATTGCACTGTCGCTAGTGCAGTCCCAGAACTGTTTTCAGTTGACAGTTCAACGTCACGTGACCCCTCTTCAACAACTAACTCTGACACAGCCTTTGTAAAGTTCATGTCCATTGCCCTGATCACCTTGGCAGTGGTAGAAAAATCCTCTCGAAGGCCGCGCAGCAGGGAACGTTTCTTCTCTTTTTCATCTAGAGAATGTCCAACTGATGCCAAATCATTTTCCAATTCCATCAGTCGATTGACATAACACATCACGTTCTCGTCGGTCCCATTTTCAAGTTATGCAACTTCACCAAGTACGCGTCAATGCACGCATCCGAAACCCCTTTGTACATTTCTTGCAGTTTATCCCAAACAGCTGTGGGATCTTCGAGATTAATGACAGCATGACTGCAACTATCCTCAATGGACAGTAGAATGTCAGTCAATGCCACATCTCTTCGCTGCACGAATGTCTTATGTTCCGCTTTCTGTGTCTCGGCAGAAGGTTCCGTCTCCTTCCCACACACGACGCCCTACAAACCCTTTCCCCGCAGTAGCAACTGCATTTTCTTCGACCAAATAGAGTAGTTGGTCGAGTTCAGTGGTTTGATTTTGTGTCTGGCGATGTCGACACGGGAATGCGACATCTTGTAGTCTAAAGGGAACGCAGAACCTGCGAATTGAAACAAAAAAATGAAAGGAGCGCAAATAAACAGATGAGGTTTTCAGAAAAGAAAGAATGGGAATGTAGACTGGGCCCATAACCTAAAGAGCTGGAAAGTTGTTGTAGATCGGATACCCTTTACTCTTCATATGGTCTGCACTACATATACTGACGCATTTAGGATTGATCCCAAGAAATTCAAATCTATGCTAACACTGTCAGTGCTAACACTGTCTCTGGACCCAAAAGACAAACGGCAAACTTCATGCCTGCCAGTGCTGTCCGTTGGAGATGTTCGTTCTCGTAACACAATTCCATCCCGATGTAACAGCGAAAAAGCTCAACACTGATGCGAAAGATGCTCTCGAAAAGTTGATGGGTCTGAAGATGGGTGCCGATTTTGGGACGCAGCTGTGGTGCAAGAATCCGAGAGATCCGAACTTTCCGGCATGCGAAGCAGTCATCCGGGCGGCGGCAACATCAACAGATTTTGCCGTGTTTCGCCAAAGTGCGAACTTATGGTGCATCCGAGACCTGTCTGAATAAAAGCATAAGTCTGTTGCACGATCGCTTGTAGTGGCAAACCCCGTCAATGTCGACGAAACGCAGAATGATAATGTTGAAGCAAATGTGTCGGAGACATTGCAAGAACGCGCCGATGAGACATCTCCAGAACCTTTGCCAGTTATTCCAGATTCTCTGTCTACTCCTACTGCACGTCGTGCGGTAGGGTCTTCCGCAATAAGAAGGAGGATAAGAAATGCAAATCTTGGTGCCGCCCGAACAATTAGTCGCGGGCCTGGTCGAAGACGTGGGGTTGGCAGGGGTCGATCCAGAGGACGAAGCGCTATTCGAGGAGGAACTAGGGCACTCCCTCGAAGGTTTTGAAAACAGTAGTCCCCACGCGTGTAATCACCATATCGTACCGCGTCGTATTGTTGCAGTTTCTAGACCGAATGATTTGAAAAAAGTTCATGCGTTGACGCATCGCGGCATGTCGCTGGGGTGAACAGAATAGCATAACCGTGAACAAAATAACAAAACCGAGCGATTTGCAAAAATAGGAACACCTCTGTGTCCCGTGGCATAACGAGCGTGAGTTAGATGCGTCATGCTCTGGAAGATACCAGCTTATTGTGATAAAAGGATATGACTCACTTCTTGAGTTTCACGGATTTGGTATTCCAGAGAACTGCGACTGCGATTTCATACGGTCAGCGCAACGGTGTTAGATGCACATTGTACAGCCTAGAATGTGAATAGACAATAAATGACATGGTTAGCTTTCATCGGCGCCAATGTTCATCATTCCAATGTCCTGTAGCGCCTCCCCAACGGAACAACTGCCATCACAGCCGATGGCCAACAGCGCATCTTCCGCGTCAAACAAAACGACTTCTCCGTTTCCCTCGTCTCTCAGTAGCCTCTAGCACAGACCGGACCATGAATTTTCGTATGGCCCACCGCCCTATTTATCCCATGCCTTCACACAAAGTGAACATTCGTCGCAGCTTCCGGGCAACGACGAATGTTCACTTTGTCAATCACAACTTGTAAAACAACAACAAAAGACATTCAAACAAAGCCTTACACCCATCCTCCGCGTCACCACTCCTGCCTCATCCTCTTCTCTTTCTTTTCCATCGTGTGCCTTCTATTGTAGCCATTTCCATTGTAGCCATTTCAATTGTAGCCACGTCTATAAGATAACAACTGCGTTCGCTTTTCCCGGCCTTCGCCGGCTTTCGCCGGCTTTCGCCGGCTTTCCCCCGCGTCTCCCCCGTTTCTCCCCCCGCTTTCCCCCGCTTTTCCCCGCTTTTCCTAGCTTTTCCCCACTTTTCCCCACTTTTCCCCGCTTTCCCCCCCCCCCCGCTTTCCCCCGCTTTTCCCGCTTTTCCCCGCTTTTCCCCTTTGCCCTACCTCTCACTAACTTCGTACTACAGTGATAACGTACTGCGGTCAAGCTTGATTACAGTACGTAACACAAACGTCACACAATAAAGAAGCCATCAGACTCGTTTGTGGCGATGGTTGCTTGTGCCTGCTTGTGCTTGCTTGTGCTTGCTTGTGCTTGCTTGTGCTTGCTCTCTCATTACTTTCCACGCCCCCTGATTGCCAGTTGACGAGCAACCCAACACACAATAATACGGGGCGCACCTTTCGACAAACAACGGCAAACAGACATGTCGTTTAACCTGACATCCCTTTACAACACGCCTCCCAATGCTCCCCTCTAACAGAGAAACAAAGAGTAAACAACAAACAATGGCACCCTGTGTAGACATGACACACCGTAACGAAACAAATCATACAGCTAATCGTACAACTAATCATAAAGCATCATCATAAAGCGCCATCATAAAGCCGTGCATCCCTTGTCATCCCACAAATCGCCCCCGCATTCTGCGGTACCATAACTCGACCCGTTTTGAGACTCGTTTCTACAGTACATCTTTCTAAATCAAGTTCCCACTGTTCTTAGTGTGTGGCCACACTTTGGTCTTGTTTCGTTTCCCTTTGCAGCCATGCTTTTTCCTTGCTCCTTGCTCGTGCATTACGTCAGATGCGATTTGAACGGAAACACACTCCCAAGACCTCGGTTTCTACAACTGCTCCTCGTATGACCACCACATACTGCATTCCCTTCCGTTATCACCTCCTCAATCTGTTTCTTCCCGATGTGGCGTCGCGTCGCAAATCCCAGTCTTTCCCCTTCCGCACTGCTCCCCCCTCCCCCGCCCCCTATTCCCATCTACACACCGCAATCCATGCTGCTTCAACCATGCTTACCACATACCTTCCATCAATATAAGCCCCGCCCTCACACCTCCATTTACAACATTCCCATCCCACCCACACCAGCAACCCATTCAACAAACCACCCACTCTCCACCACCTACTCACTACCACCCACTCACTACCACCCACTCACCACCACCCACTCACCACCACCACCTCACCACCACCACCTCACCACCACCACCTCACTCCTCCCATCCCAAACTCTCCAACCTATTCTCTGATCCGTTCTCTACTCCAGCTTCTATTCACGAAACCTTCTCGGTTTCACTTACACAACACCAATGTCACCCCACTCTCCCTTCCTCTCTCCCTTCCTCTCTCTCATAATCTCCCTCTCCATCCTCTCAGTTCAAGCCGCCCCACGCACCCATTCACCCTCACGTCCTGAAATCCATCTCCCTTCTTCCGCCTCCAGACTCCTCACATCTGATGTCACTGCTTCAACATTCTCCGACACTGAAGCCACTGCCGTCCATCCTGCCCTATTCGGTTCCCTCCGTCCTATGCTCGCATCTCCAGCCGAACTCCAACCTTATGCGCACCCTCGAATTGTCGTCGGTCCCTCCCAATGGGACGAAATCCTCTCATCGTACGCAGACCCCACTACCTTCAACGCCCCAGAAACCTGGAGCAAATTCTTCCGCGGTGCAACGCAGCACGTTGGCCCCAACTCTGTATTCCTAAATGACCTCGCTGATCTTGAGACTACCGGCGGCACCGCTGCTTATGATGGCCGCCCTTTTCAACCCAACTCTCCCGCCTACCAGACCTACAGAGATGCCCTGGAGCCCCTCGCCAACAGAATCATGACCACTTCAGCTACTAACTCGGATACCTTCCCCATTTGTGCTCTCTGGGGCAGCGTTGCCCTCAAGCAGCAGTCCATGAACCTTACCCCCTTCATCCCCGTTGATACCATTCACACCTGTATCAAAGCCACAGTCGCTTGGTCAAAGATCGTTCTCGCACACCGTGCCTTCCACTGCAACCCGGACTGCCCCACCTCCGGCCCTAACTTTGCCAACCTCTGGAACACAAACCAAAAGTTCTCCCTTCATCACAACTGGTTCCTCGGCGGAACCGGCATTGGCTTCACCTACGATCTCCTGTATGCCCACATCTCCACCGCCGACCGCGTCCTCATGCGATCCGCCCTCGCCTTGTTCGTCATGAACCGCTTTGCTTGGGGCGCTAGTGAGACCTCCACCCGCAGCTCCCCGAACGCCCTCCTCGAACCCCATCGCATCTTCTCCAACTGGGCTGGCTACAACAGCAATCTCTACCTCGCAAACCTCGCCATCGAAGGCGAGTCAGGATTCGACGATTACACCGCAAACGTCCTTGCGGACAACAACGCCTCGGGCTTCAACACAGGGCTCCATGACCGCTACTCCGCCCTCCTCGAACAATATATGCTCCACTCCTTTTATCCGGATGGTTCAACCTTTGAGGATGGCTACAGCTACTTCACAGCTCTCCGAGAGGGCTCCCTCGGCCTCCTCGCCTCGCATCGTCGTGGCAGTAACGTCCTTGGCAACCCTCGCTTTCGCAACATCATTCACAACGCCGCTCAGATGCATGAACCATGGCAATGCGGCAAACTCATTGGCCACGCATCCGGCGGCGGCATCCTCTACAATGCCTACGTCGCTCTCTTCCGGTACGCCTTCCCTGCAGGTGAACTACCCGGCATGCTCTGGAGACAGCGCTTCGGAGATTACAAGAATAACAACCCCTGTCGCACGTGGTGGCAGCAATCCGTCCTCCAGCTCGCATTCCTCGGCGGCGAACACTCCTCCACTGCAGATTCCCCGCAGGGCATCGCTCCAGCACTCAAGACACACTTTAAGAAATCATACTATGCCACTCGCAGGGGTCTTCTCATCGCCAGGTCAAGCCTCTCAGACAAAGCTACCTACATGCACTTCGACGCCAGACCTGACGCCTTCTTTCTCGGCCACGACAACGCCGACAGAGGCGTCTTTACTTTCACAGCTCTTCGCCACACCTGGATAGATGACCTCCCCTGGTCCCAAAACTGTGACTCGCGCAAACACTCCCTCATGCACATCGACGGCCTCGCACAGGATTCCAAAGCTCCCTCCGTGAAAATGCTTGCTGTCAAGGATGAAAATGATGTCGTCATCGCCGCTGCAGACCTCACTTACGCATACAACGTCCAATGGGCACGCGACCACAACCACAACTCCCCGCCTTCCCGACCTGTCACTGTCTACGATGACATGGGCATCTCCTCCAAGGTCACAACCCTCTTCCCGGACCCTGAGACATCTTCGCCCTGGGCTCTTGGTTGGCCCACGGATGACAGCGGTGCCGACCTCGGTTTCTCGCAAGGCATGACCCTCAACGGCCTCAATAACATCGGCTTTCAAGGCATGTGGATGTGGAAGCGACCCTACCGCCAAACCCCCATTTCTCACATCGTTCGCTCCTCAATCCTCGTTCGCTCCCCCAACGCCGACTCTGGCTATGGCATCATCGTCGACAGCGTCTCCGCAACACCTGGACTCCACAAGTTTGAGTCCTACCTCATACTCCACCCTTCCGTCTCCGTTCAGGACTCGGCTTCCCACTGTGCTGCCGCCACGTGCAAAATCGTTCTCTCCGTTGGAGGTCATGAGCGCCTCGACATTCATGTCATGATGATGGGTACTCAGGTCTCCTACCGCACTGAATCCTTCGACGGAAACAAGAAACGACTCATTATTACCAGTGTCAATGCAAACGAGGAGGAGTTCTGGCTCGTCATGCACCCGCATGAAGGCAATACTACCGGTTTCACCGCTTCGCGCCTCCCCAACGGAACAACTGCCATCACAGCCGATGGCCAACAGCGCATCTTCCGCGTCAAACAAAACGACTTCTCCGTTTCCCTCGTCTCTCAGTAGCCTCTAGCACAGACCGGACCATGAATTTTCGTATGGCCCACCGCCCTATTTATCCCATGCCTTCACACAAAGTGAACATTCGTCGCAGCTTCCGGGCAACGACGAATGTTCACTTTGTCAATCACAACTTGTAAAACAACAACAAAAGACATTCAAACAAAGCCTTACACCCATCCTCCGCGTCACCACTCCTGCCTCATCCTCTTCTCTTTCTTTTCCATCGTGTGCCTTCTATTGTAGCCATTTCCATTGTAGCCATTTCAATTGTAGCCACGTCTATAAGATAACAACTGCGTTCGCTTTTCCCGGCCTTCGCCGGCTTTCGCCGGCTTTCGCCGGCTTTCCCCCGCGTCTCCCCCGTTTCTCCCCCCGCTTTCCCCCGCTTTTCCCCGCTTTTCCCCGCTTTTCCTAGCTTTTCCCCACTTTTCCCCGCTTTCCCCCCCCCCCCCCCCCCCCCCTTTTTCCCCCTTTTTCGGTTTTTTCCCGTTTTTTTCCTTTTTGCCCCGTTTCTCGT
>NW_005178956.1:72144-117886 GCF_000350225.1 Chondrus crispus
TTTCAAACCGGCCTCCAAGTCCTCCCTTTTAAGGAGAAAAAAAACCCCCCCCCTTTTCCCCCCCCCCCCCCCCCCCCCCCACACACCACACCACACACGCGCGTTCGACTTGAGAGATTGCGGACTAACACAGCGAAGGTTGTGTACGATGACGTAGATCAATAAGATATGACATTGGACACAGCATTGCTGATGTTGGAGGGGAAATGCCGAGTGTTCGATGCGTTGAAATTGGGGAGCATTAGATAGCGTGCGTGTGGATGTGTGTGTGGACGTGTGGAGGGGGGTGGGCGGGCGAGTTGCATGGAGGTGTCGCGTCGTGCTTGGGGCGTAGAAGGTTGGTTATGTGGATTTTGTGACTTGATACATGTATGGGTAGTGGTAAGCTTTGCGACAATATTGCCTCACGATCAACATCACGAGCATACACCCCCAAACACGAGAAGCGCGCCGCAAAGCATGAAGAAATGACATTCGTCCTAGTTCACTACGACAAACGGCGCCGCATCGCATGACCTGTGCGCATTGCATACACTTTATCTCAGCTAAACCATACACACCGCGCCGCAACACAAAACACACAACAAAACTTTGTACCCCGAGACACACATAATAAAAATCTCCACAACTGTACTACCTCACACCAAAAACTACAACACACCCGAGTGATGTTTTGCGACTGTGTTTTAAGGTTGGGATAAGGGAGGCGGGTAGGAGACTGTAGGTGTGTCGGCTTTTGTTTGTGACGGTCAGGAGCTTTGCTTGGTAGCGTCCGTGGAGGGTTTTGCGAGGCGACATTGGCACGGAAGTCTCAGAATGGCAAATGAAGATTTAGATGCGGATGTCACGGGGTAATAATGGTGTGTATTTGCGTGTTTCGAACGGGATGAACGATGCGATAACCGCGAAGGTGCGCGTGCAGGAGACGTGCCGCGCGATATGTGGCGCGTACGATAACAGGCTGGTGACGTTGTGCCTGCCCAATGCACGCGACGGTGAGAGTGAAGTTGTTCGTGTGAAACTGTTGCTTTTTGGCGCGCATTTTCGAGAACGTTTTCTAAAGCTGACCACAAAGTGCTGGGCCATCGTTTCGCGCAAAGTCCCGCCTCATCATATCCCAGAAAAAACGCTTACCTCGGTGATCGAAGACACCAATAAGACGATCGACACATGTGACGCACTCAATTGTACTCATTGTGTGCCGGGTACTTCCCCGCCGGGGTCCTCTGCCGTTTTTCACATAAGGCATTCCGTTCCATCGGTCCTCGCTTATCCCATACTGCCATTCAAACTGGGCAATTTGTATCACTCGAGAGTGATCAAGTTGCTCATGAATGTCTCTGTATTTGAATGATACCCTCCATATGCGCTTGACTCTGCCGTAGTAGACTTCCGCTTTTTGTCCTCTAGTGTCTAGACGACCGGCAATTTGCCTCATATGAGGTCACTCTTGACCTCATATGAGGTCAAATGTTCTACAGTAAAATTTAAACAACATTTAAGATTTTCGCAAGTATAGAACAAAAGGAGCACAATTTTTACGAAGTAGAACTTTGAACGACTATAAAGACAACTATAAACGACTAGTTAGTAACTGACAAGCCAGCTCAGTGGTCTGCAAGGATCGCTGAGTCTTAGAGGCCGGGGTTCAACTCCTCGCTGAGCACTTTAGTGGTCGAAAAATCCCTTCGGGGATCTCGATGGTTCTTGTTCGTGACCTGCAGCCCAGGACGCTTTATAGCGCCCACTCGAACATGAGATTGAATACGGTGACATCTCATAAAGGGGCATTCCGACACGGCTGCAGGTCTTCCAAGCAAGTCTTTAGACGCAGGATAGAACCATAGGGGGCAAAAGGAGTTTTTTATCTCTTTTTGCTCTATTTTACTCAAATGCTGACCCATTGAGTCAGTTTTAAAGGCCTAGAACGCTTTAAGCACTAATAGTACTTACCTTTGCAAGTAAGATCGTGACGTTCGTCGACGTGTTTCTTAAAACAGTCACGCCCAGTCTGGTGATGACAAAGGTATACTTCTTTGTCAAAATATGCCTTGCAGGCTGAGCAAATAAACTTTGACTTTTTTGTACCTTTGCAAATATTGCATCTGGATTGATAAAGAGCACAAGTATCCTGGCCGGATGCGCTTTTACGCTTGCAAGTGGTTGGAGTTAGGTGAGTACCAATCCCACTGCCAAACCCAACATCTTCATCTTCAACAGCACTGTCTGATTCTCGCTGACGTAACGATATACGATCATACTTGTTATCAATCAACTGGTCAGCAAGCTCACAATAAAACTGATTTGGAGACATCTTAGAACCATCTCCTTTTGCACCTGAATACAGTTTCCATGCATCCACAATGCAAATGGCCAATAAAGAAGTGTTGACACGCATAGACCACTCCTTGACTTCAAACTTCTTTTCCAAGCCGAGATCATCCTGACGAGATCTGTTGTGGCGGTCAATCTGAGAGCAAGTTTCATAATACTGCTCACAGACTGAGGGAATACGGATAGACAATTCCTCTTTTCTTGTCACGCCATGACGTGTACGCCATCTCTCGCGGTAGATTGGAGTTCCTTCGTTGGATGTTCCGACAGAACTAATAAAGTATCTGCGGTCTCGGTCCACCCACATCACTGCCATGAGATGAGGCCCGGCCACCGGCTTCGAAACTAGTGTGACGTGCTCTCCCTTTTCAGCAATCTCCAGATGAGATAGATATTTCATCGGATATTTCTTGGTGGATGTCTTCACTACACCTGTGAATCTAAGACCTTTCTCATAAAGTGATTCAGCCGTGTGGACAGAAGCAAAGTACGAATCCGCGCAGACAACACGATTGCTGTGAAACCATGGCTGTAACAACCTCAAAGTCACTGCGGTTCCGTGTAAGTGGTCACTTTCAAAATCCTTTAAAGAAGTCTCCTCAGCTGAGACGACGTTCTCAATTCTTATTATGATTCCACTTTTTCCACATGCAGCAGTCTTCAACTCACAGCCATTCTCGGGTTTTCGGTCCATGGCCACATAATGAGGAAGGCCGGTTTCAATCCAATCTCCTCCAAGTCCATACCAGCGTGACATACTCTCATCAACGCAGATGTTCTGTGATGGAATCACATGTGATGCTCTGTGATCATTGATTGCGACCATGAAGTCCCTGATCATACCCCATCTGTCATTTGAGTCAGCTGGAAAGCTGAACGTGACATTCTGACGAAGCTCCTCGAATCTTCTGCGGGAGATGATGTTTCCGAATTGAGGTTGCGGGAGATATTTGCTGGTTTCCTGTGAGCTCCAAAGAGACCTTCTGGTGCTGAATTCAATCCGAGTCATAAGGATTAGCACCCCGAAAAACTTCAAAATTTCACCTCTTGTAGTCAAGCGAAGTCCCCTTGATTCCATTGCATCGTTGGTGTAGGAAACCATTAATGCCAAGTGCTCCTGTGGGAACATCCACATGAAGTAGTCCATGGGATGCATTTGAGATGGACTGTGACCACGGGATATAATCTCATCAATCGGTCCAATCACCTTCCATCTTCTCGGCGGTATCATACCATTTAAATGCATCGTGACTTCCTCACGCTTCCCGGCCCGGCCGTGGACATTCATGAGGCCATCTTGGGAATCCATTTCGTCACTCTCGGAGATTCTCGTACTCGGGCTGAGTGCTCCTTCCAGTGGCGTCACGCGGTCCTCTGTAGGCTCCGGTTGCGCATAATGTTCAGCTTCTTGCTGGATATGATCTTCAGGACCGTCATCGATCAGGTCCATCACTTCACCAGCCTTGATGTTAGCTATGCGAAGCGTGACTTCCTTGACGCCATCTGATAATTCCCATTTAGCCCTGACTGAAGTGACACTGCGACCCTTCACTTTGTCAGTTTTCATGCTAATGACAGTTCCCGTGACCAACTTGATCTTCCAGGAGGCTCCATACATGCGACGACATTTACTCTGAGCTGTGAGCAGTCTTGCACGAGTGTGGACGCGGTTACCTGCAATAATTCGAGGATCATTGACGCTCACCATTTTGAAGAAATTTTGGGAAGAGGAAGACGAAAGTGTTGATTAGGGAAGACTGAGATACGGAATTGAATGTTTTCTGGTTTGCCAACGTTTAGTACTCTAGTCGTAAGCTTTTCACTACAGTAGCGATAAATTTCTACAATTATTCGAATTGCAAAAGCCCGCCTAAAAACTGGCCTCATATGAGGTCAATTGACCTCATATGAGGCCATTTGTCACCTAGACACTAGAGACCTCCACGGATTCATTTTCAAAAACCGCGGCTATCCAGAACTTCTGACGACAACCACCTTCATCAGCAGTTTCGCGTTTAGCGAAGTTTGCTTCGGTCTCAATGTCGTATGCATCATCCCCATGTCCAACTCGCAGGCGGTCGAATGACATACATTCAACTATTCTTAAACCACCGTTACTACAGCTAATATTCTGCTCAATGAATGAGACCACACGTTGCATCTCCTGACCAGCTGAGATATGAGTGCCGCGTCCGAGCGTGATAAACATCTTCGTGACTGCATCCACCATCTTCATCTGAACCGCTTTCATCCAAATTAGAGTCCCTTTCAAACATAGTGCCAAGGCCAGCTAGTTTCTCTCCATATACGCCAAGCCCACCGTTTAGTAAACGAAGGCAAAATAGTTTTTGCGTTTTGTGAAAAAGGTTTGCCTCCGGGCGAGCCATTGAACTGATAAAGTTTCCAACTTTGCCAACAAGCCGGTCCACCAAAAACTGGGTTATGTTCGGTAACGGCCCACATTCTCGAAGCGAGTCATGCAAGTGAAGCAATGCGTGTGTATTTGGCGTAAAGCAGAATGCATGCGATGCATCGATGTGGAATATTTGGGCAAATGTAGCATGCGCCATTTGCACGAGACTTTCAAGCTCCTCATGATCATCTACACTTGGAGTACGGTCACTAGCAATGCACACGATATCCGATGTCAGTCGCCAGAGTCTCGATACACGCCTGTCACCCTCCTGTCTGGAAAAAAGAACGGGTCCATAAAACAATGCAAAGTTCTTGAAGTCTTCTGCCTTAAAAGATGATTTGTACTCCAATGAATCCGGTCCCCTACCCCAGCAGGCCGGAATTCTGGAATAGTTTGTGCGTAAGGACTCGTTAAGAGCGTCTAAATGTGCACATGGAATGACATGCGGTGTTTCAGACGATGTTTTTGGGTGGAAGCCGCATAACAAGGATATAAGCAACTTCACCCACCCCAGAAAAAGCAAATGCATTGGATCGTATGGAATAGAGTGAACAAAGTCTATGCTCAATACGCCAAGAACCGGTTTGCGCAAGATTCCTGTTTCTTTCGGTAGTCGTTTGAGTTTCGCCTTCGAGCCACGTGCCGATGAACGTTTGAGCTTGTCTAACTGCTTCCAAACTTGCCGTGTCTCGAAATCGGATCTGCGTTCTGGACATTCTCCATCAATCCAGTCCCAGTACCTCTCAATCCGATTCGCGTTCGCCGCGGTAGATCGTATCTGCTGAGATGAACTGGGTAATACACTGCGACCGTTAATTTCATCGACGTGTTTCTGAGTCTTGTGACACATCCTGCACAGATGTATAGCCATGTGACCCATAAAACCAAGCGCCTTACTCCCTCCAGGATAGTCAAACGTACCCAAAAACACAAATGCTTTGAGTAGTCTCATTTTGCCGTCCGCGCACACGACTGGGATTCCATTTTGCAGGGATAGCAGGTCCAGAATAATTGGCTTTAGGAATGAATCGAACTCCGAGCTTTCATGCGATCCTGGTATAAATGCCGAAATCAAGGCGTTTGCCGCGCGAGAGCGATGCTTTGGTTCCAGATTCAGAATGATAAAGACAACCGGCCAGCTTTTGCGATTACCTGTTCTGGTTCTAAACTCCTCGAAGCCATCTGAGGAAAACGTAAGAAATACATACAATTCTGTGTCTTCATTCCATTTTCGAAGTTTCTCGCCGTATTTCCGCCGGAAGAAAGCACCATCATAGAAATCGAACAGGGTTTGGAACTGATCATCGCTCATGGATCTTCTGGCTCTCTCGCATCCTTCATAAATCTGCTGAAAGGAATCTTTCTCCCGACACAATGCTCCCAACATCTCTGAGACGTATCTATACCAGAACTTGTGTCTAGTACTTCCCATTAGGCTGCAGTTGGCTGTTCTGCATTGTTGTCTAGATCCATTATCCGGGAGTAAGGCCATATGCTCCTTCGGGCACATGAGTGCAAATCGCTTTTGAACCTTCGCCCGCTTTTCCATATTATTCATCAAAACATCATATGACTCCTGAGAACCGACCACCCTAGTGCTGAGTACACGTTTCATCCTTCTCTGAGACAGGTTCCCTGTCTCCAGAATAGTTAATAACTCAGCCAGCCGCCTCGCTTCCATTTCTTTCAATATATCTCTGCCAGAGAGAAGCCCATGCACCACTGCTTGAAGTCCTGATATGGTCGTACTGTCTCGTGATGAAGAGAAACTAGTATCTGAGTATAGACGTACGTGGCGACTAGCGTCACAACTCGTCTTCTGTGCTGGTCGATTGTGGGAGTAGTGCTATCAATATGATATATTGATTGGTGATTCCTGCTGCATCCTTCTGAGTCAAGCTCCGTCGGCTTTAGTCTTTGTCAACCTCCCTTACTAGTTCCTGTTATTCTTTACAAGTCCAAATTTACCTACCGCCCTACATCCCCTATAAGTAATGCCACACTTCATTGCTAGTAAGAAAAAAAACCATCATTGAACCTGTTCAACACCAAGGAGTCTACGAGGGTTTACAGAAATTTCTGTCCTGCAGGAGAGATTTATCGGAACTTCTACGTGAGGGACAGGCGATGGTCAACGAGAGAACGACTAGCAACTCAAGGCGTGCGGCAGGACGTCTGCCCGACAACGAGACGATGGCAAGTGGACACAACGGGGGCCAAAGCTCTCTGGACTCGACGACACATAGTGCTGTTTTTCAACCTGTATCGCACCCGATACTTCGCAGTGTCGATCCGCAAAAGGTTGTTAAGTTTCTCAAAGAACGTCAGAGATATGCAGACGAAGTACTGGAGAAACAGAAGGAAGTCCCGTCTATGCAAGTAGCATCGTACAAGGTGTCGATCGATCGTACTCTACTTGAGAGTATGCACTTCATTGGTAAGTTCGACGACATTGCACCGGACAAAGACGTTGGTGAGCTCACGTCAGAGCACATCGAACAGTTCATCCGAGGTATCATATCTCATCAAGACGGTGCAGATATCAACCCAACTGTTGTCCATGATGCATTGCGGGGAGTCCGTATGCCTATGACAATCGCTGATCCGGAAGCGCGCGTGCTGGAATTCGTCAACGACGTGTTTGCGCGGCTTGAAGGAGTGGGCGACAAGGATTTCAAAGAGTCAAATCCAGAGAAGACAATCAAGTTGCTACAGGAACATCTCTATCCGCCGCATCTTAAGGCTGCGATGGCGGAGCACTTAGAGTACCAACAAGGACTCAAGAAGAAGTTAAAGCCGTACGTCCGCCTATTGTGCAAGGAAGCCACCATTCAAGACAAGGTTAAGATTCGGACAAGTAACCGGAACCAAAACAAGACCAGGGATCAGAAAGGAGGTGACACCAACAAGGGGAGGACATCTTCAACTAAGAGCACGTCTTCCGGGCGCACTAAGCCTGTGTGCCTGAACCCAGCTTGTGCCGAAAAAGGTGTAAGGCACTACATCAAAGACTGTGACAAGGCAACACAAGCCGAGAAAGACCGTCTACTAAAGGCGTACATTGAAAAGCGCAAGAGTTTCAAAAAGGTCAGTTGCAGTAAGACGAGTGTCTCTGAGACTAATAGTACGATCTTGAACGCCACTTTTGCGGGGGTTGAGACAAGAAGTTTGTGCGCAGACAATGGGTCTGACATCAACCTGATGCCACCAGACCTGTTGGCAGCCCTCATCGAGAAACGTGCTGACATTGTCGTTAAACCGTTTAAAGCCAAGCGCAAGTTTGGGCTCGCAGCTGCCAAGTCCGAAGAAAAGGAGCCACTATATGTCGTTTGTGATAGAGAGGCCATCGTAACAACAGAGCTTCAAATCCGTCATGGCAAGGCCCTCAAGTTACGAAAGCTTTCGTGGTATGTCGCTACACACGAAGTGAACGAACCTCTTCTAGGAAGGCCTATTCTAGAGGCACTAGGCTTAAACACAAAGATATTGCTGGAGGCCGCCTGTGACAAGTTCGAGGGTTCTGTGGATGTCGATACTCTTCTTCCTTCCGAAGACTACAGTGATGGCTCAGTAGCACGCATCCTCTCGTCAGGAATTTACCACTCAAACGCGGCTACTGAGGATGACGCAGAGGCAGATTCGGCAGAGGACCATTGGCTGGACCTCGGGGAAGACACCGAACAGGAGATCCAAGAGGCATTCAACACGATATTGAAGCAAGCAGGAGAGAATGGCCTAAGTTCTGAAGGACAGATACGCCTGCGAGGTATGCTTCAAAAGAATCGCGACGTCTTTCGACTTCGTTTAGGTCCAGACCTACCTGCCGATGTTGAACCCATGAAAATTTCAGTGAAGCCGGGATATACTCCGCACATTGCCAAAGCACGTCGTTACACGGCTGAACAGAGAGAGTTCATGTCTAGCTACGTGGGTAAGCTGGCTGATCATGGATTTATCAGACCTAATAGAGACGCCAGCTGGGCAGCAGCACCGCTCCTTGTTCCCAAGCCACCACCAGCCAAATTCAGGCTCACCTTTGATCTGCGCCGTGTAAATGCAGCTACAATACCTGTGGCGTGGCCTATGCCGCACATCGAGTCGGAACTCCTCGACCTTGCAGGTAGCACGTGTTTTGTTTGCATTGACTTCTGCAGCGGATATTGGCAGTTGCCGTTAGACGAGAAGAGCCAGCAGTACCACAGCTTCTTGACACCGACTGGCATTTTTAAACCAACTAGAACTCTCCAAGGTGGGAATAACTGCATGGCAAACTTCCAGTCACGTGTCGAACCATGCTTTGCCGAACTTCGGAACTCGCTCAAGGCCTGGCTAGATGATTTCATACTCCATGCTAAGACAGAGAAGGAACTCCTGAACTCACTCGAAACCTTTTTCGAGGTTTGTGTGAAGCGCCGGCTTAAGATCTCAGCAAAGAAGAGCGTTCTATTCTCCAAAGTAATTCGATGGTGCGGAAGGATCATTGACAAGGACGGTGTCACATGCGATCCCCGCAGACTGAGTGGTCTAATGAATACACACATGCCAGTCACAGCAGCAGAGTTATCACAGTTCGTCTACTGTCTACAATGGATGTCAGGCTCTATTCCAGACTTTGCAAATCGCATTGCTCCACTACGAGCTATGCTAGAGGAAGCGTACAGTCGGTCAGGCAAACGGACTACCAAGTCTATCCACAGCATACGTCTTGCTCAGCTGTCCTGGGGCCCTGTTCATGCTGATGCATACCTCGAACTACAAGAACAGCTCCGCAACGCCGTAAAGCTCTCACATCGCGACCCCGAGAAAACGCTCTGTGTATACACGGACGCTAGTGACACTCATTGGGCCGCTGTTGTTACACAATGCCGAGTCAAAGAGCTAGACAAGAATGTCGAGGAGCAGCGACATGAGCCACTTGCCTTCCTAAGCGCTATATTCAACAGTACTCAGACGCATTGGAGTACTTTCGAGAAAGAAGCGTACGCAATCTTCCAGGCATTTGATAAGCTGGACTACATGTTTGCCGCAGAGAACGACATCCACATATTCTCTGATCACCGTAACTTGCTATTTGTGTACAATCCTACCGCAATTGAGCCAGCACTCGGACGCCACATCCTGAACAAGGTACAACGTTGGGCTCTTTACCTGTCTAGGTTCACGTATACAATAGAGCACATAGCAGGAGAACGGAATGTCATGGCAGACATAATGACAAGATGGTTTGCTGGTTATAGAGCGAAGCAACACTCCATCAAGCGCATAACCCATGCACTCATGGCGCAGGACATGGTTGGCTCACCGCAGGCCGTGGACTTTGAGTGGCCAAATGCGGATATGATCTCCAAGGCTCAAGAGGATACGATAAGTGAGAAGCCCAAGAATTCATATACTGAAGAAGATGGAATAATCCAGCTGAAAGGGAAGAATTGGATTCCGGACGATGCAGTGGAATTGCAGATGAAACTGCTGGTTGTAGCGCACTGTGGAGCAGCAGGTCACCGTGGAGCTGAGGCAACATTAAGTGCACTGAAGGAGACATTTCACTGGCGTGATATGGCTCAAGATTGCAAGGAGTTTACCAAGTGCTGCATCAACTGTCTCACTGCCAAAGGAGGACTGAAGATACCTAGACCGCTATCAATGACGCTCCATGGATCGAAGCCTAACGAAGTTGTACACTTCGACTACCTCTATATGGGGCCCGGCATAGACGACCTTAAGTACATCTTGGTAATTAGAGACGATCTATCTTCATACCTCTGGCTGTGCCCAACCAAGGCAGCAAATGCGGAGAACGCTGCGACTGAGCTTGCGAGATGGATACGGGTATTCACTGTCATGCAGTACTGGGTTTCTGATCAAGCAGCCCATTTCAAGAATCAAGTCATGATGCATCTGGCAGGAGAACATCGTATTCAACACAAATTCACTGTTGCCTATTCACCATGGGTTAACGGCGCTGTTGAGAACTGCATGAAGCATATCATGGGAGCCTGTCGTGCCATTCAGTCTGAGCTCAAGTTGGGTCCCCAAGACTGGCCACTAGTAGCCGGCGCTATTATGACAGCTCTAAATGAAGCACCTCTCAAGCGACTGGGTACCCAAGAAGATGGAACCTATCGTACCCCACTAGAAGTGATGACTGGTCTAAAGCCGTTGAGGACTCAGTTAGAAATCGGCGGCGTGGGAAGCAGCTCATCCAAGAAGGCCAACATAGAGCAGGCTCGTGCTTTGCAGCTGCTGAACATTGAGGACCTGCAGAAGGTTTTTGACTCGATGCACAAAAACGTGAGTGAGAGAGTAAATGCCAACCGGAAGAAGCAGATAACACACCATAACAAGAAAACAAATCTGATATCAACTCGGTTCCAAGTTGGGGACTTCGTTGTCGTTCGTCGTGCACAGATGAAGGGCCATAAGATGTCTTTCCGCTGGGTGGGGCCGCGACGTGTCACGAGAGTGCTGAGCGAAGTTGTATACGAAGTAACTGGTCTCGCAGGTAGCAAGACTGAATGTGTTCACGCTTCGAGGTTATTGCTGTATCGCACCAGACATGACGGTCAAGAGGTGTCAGAGGACCTTCTCGAGCATGCTAAGCACACTGAAACGAAATTCGATATGGTTGATCAACTATTGAACATAGAGGAAGGAGATCAAGGAATCCTTGTTCAAGTGCAGTGGCTTGGACAACCGGACAAGTGCGATTGGACGTGGCAACCGCTCGCAGAGCTCTATGAGGATGTACCTGAGCGCCTACTGGAGTTCTTTAACATGTCAAGGAAGACGAAGCATGTCGCGAAGGCTAAAGCAGCGTTGGGCATCACAGAGAACTAATGCACCCGTTTATCGACATCGCACACGGATGCATGGGGCCCTATAGACGTACGTGGCGACTAGCGTCACAACTCGTCTTCTGTGCTGGTCGATTGTGGGAGTAGTGCTATCAATATGATATATTGATTGGTGATTCCTGCTGCATCCTTCTGAGTCAAGCTCCGTCGGCTTTAGTCTTTGTCAACCTCCCTTACTAGTTCCTGTTATTCTTTACAAGTCCAAATTTACCTACCGCCCTACATCCCCTATAAGTAATGCCACACTTCATTGCTAGTAAGAAAAAAAACCATCATTGAACCTGTTCAACACCAAGGAGTCTACGAGGGTTTACATGAGCTTTCATTTATCCGATCATCAGAACACGGAATAGGATAATGCTGGCTCCCATTTGTTTGATCCGGGCTCATGTCAGTGGTTTGTGATTGCCTGTGCGACTGCAAGGTGTAACTTGATGAGTCAGTATATTCCATAACTTCTTGATTTCGCAACTCGCTCGATGTAGTCCTCCGACGCTTCCATGGGCGCCCCGATGTGACCGAACCGTAAAACGAGGATTCTGATGATCCCGATACAATTGTAGATGATTCAAAAGAAAAACGGGAGGACGCGAAACCACTGGATGCGAACCCACTGCTTCCAGACCACTGTGTAGAAAAGCTCATGACTCTGCTAGGATGATGAGTCAATCGTCGAATATTCCAATGCCATTTCCGTCTAAAGTTCATGCCTTCAACTGTGAGATGAATTCGACGAAGTTTTGATACCACGGGGCGAGAACAGGTGGAGGTAGGAGCATTTCCAAGCGGTGGCGCGTACAACATTGCGCTCACTGAGCAAAGCGCCGTGACAAGACGTTTTGGTGCACCGACGACAAAGTCATCCGAAAGGAAATTAAGGCGGAGGGGGGATTCCCTGAAACGCAAGTGAAGAAAAATATTGTCCAATGGCACATTCCTGTTTTGTCTGCAGTTGGCGGGAGTCGAAGAAAGATGGATATTACTTCAGCTGCCCGAAAAGGCCTTTAGAACAGAAAAGGCAAAGCCAGAGCTCATGAACCCTGAGCATTTCTGTGGATCATTGTCGTATGCGCTTGACGGTTTGCTTTGTATTCATCACCTTGCGTACGTGCCCCCTATAAGTCTTTATACCCCTTCATCTTCCACATTTTGCGAATTAAGACGTGTTAGCACTCTCGAAGATGGCCAAACGCAAGTTTCGAGATTCGGGAACAGCATCGCGACACCACAAACGCGATAGCACGGAAAGCGTTGCGTCGCGGAACACAGACTCCAGGTTTGACGAAGATCGTCACCGGCGCCATGCCAGCGATGAAAGCTCGAAGAAAGACCCAAAACGCGTGCTCAAGGTCCCTCGCACAAATGCATCTCGCAGAAAAATAGCTCGGAATGGAAAGGTGTGTACAGGCAGCAGACGAACTTGTGGTATAACCCCAAACGGAAGTTCGGAAATTAGATTAGGATTAGATCAGCGACAGTAAGGCACGAGCCTTACAGCTACGAGCGCACACACGTGTCCTCCACGTGTACGGGACGCGTACTACACGTGGACTGTCAGCCCCGACGGCTAACAGCGTTACAGTGTCGGTCGACCGGCACTACTGTAGAGTTATGATAGGCTACAATGTACATTAAATATGAGCGGACCGCCGGCGGTGGGGGACGACAAGCACGGACTTGTCAAGGATCCTCCACCTTGGTCCGCCCGCTTACTTTTAGGTACTTCCGTCCGTTTTACCTACGAGTCGCACCGCGCGCGGGTTGAGGACGCGCGTAGCACGCCCACGAGCCGGCTCCACCTCCGCCCGTCGGTACTGGATCGTCACCCAGTACCGCTCCGGGGCGTCGAGGCGTAGAACCGCTCGCGCGTGCGCGCGTCCTCCCCGATCCCGCTCTACCACCGCTACCTCGAGCCCGTGCTTGGTACCGTGGGTGGGCCGTGCTTCTGTCTTCCCGCCGATCGGGGTCTTTCCGAACTGTCAGTACTCACCCCCCCTCGTCGTTGGGAGTGATTATACTACAGTGGTCTCCCGACCTAGAAGACTCTCACGATCGAACCGAGAAGACTATCGTTTACCTCCGCGTCCGTACGCGCCGAGATGAGTGGCGAATATCCCACCTCGATTCGCTCGGAGCCCGCCGATGTGCGAGAGGCCGCGCTCCGCGTCCGAGTCGGCGACGTCGACGCTGGTCCCCGAGACCGCGAACCGTCGCCCGACTTCTCCGAAGGACGCGCTCGCGCGATGTACGATCGCATCGCGGAGTATATCGAAGATGTCCGAACATCCCTCCGTATCGACGTCTCCGACAGCGTCTACGCCCGCTTTATGGATGAGTTGCGCTCCCTCCGCGAAGGAAGGTTTGAGCGCGTAACTCAGTCCTTGGAGAACCTGCGCGCTCTCGTCGACCAGCTACAGTCCCGTTTGGTACTGGTCGAAGAGGCGCGCATCGATTCCCCCGCCATGCACGTTGCGGGTCGACCCGCGAGTGCAAACTCCGGGGTCCGACGCGACCCGCAACCCTTCCCATCAGCCGAACAGATGGGAGCGTTCGCGTACATGGCGGCGGAGCTCAACTCAACGCGCCGCCGTGCCCGTGAGATGGAACAGACCTCGGCCGAGAGGCCGCCCGGAGCCCCCTCGAGTGGGCCCGGTGCCACTGTTCCTCCGGGCGCATCCGGAGCGCAGGACTGGCCCCCGACTGGAGCCGTCACCAGTCGGAGGGCGGAGGACATCAAGCCGACAGCGGACGCGAACTTCGCGTCCGAGACTCAAGCCCTGCCGTATGCATCCGGAAGCATGCCGCAGTCCCGACGGGTACCGACCGAACTCGACCAGGGCCGTGGAGGAGTCGCCCGCGGATCAGGGGAACCGATTCTCCCCTTCGATCCTCGCTGGGGCGGCTACCAGCCGGCGGATCTTACCGCGCATCCCGGCCCCGTCGACGTCCAAACGTTGCCCGTCACGCCGTTCGGAACGTTGGGCCCCGCCGAACCCGGGCTCGAGCCCGTCCACACCATGATACAGGAGTTCAGCGCCGTCGCGAACTACCGCATGTATCGGTTGGACAACACCTCGAGGCTCGTTACCTCGGGTGACGCGGGACGGATCGCGAAGTACGTCCAACGCTGCCGTGGGCTCCGTCCCACGATGAAGAGCTTCGACGGTACTGACGCGATTCAGTTGCTCCCGTTTCTGAAGGATATCCGGATAACCTTCAATGCCCAGCACCTGACCGAAGGTGTGGCAATCCGTGTCTTCGTTCACTTCCTCGAGCGGGACGCGGAGCGGTTGTATACGAGTTACACCATGCGCGGCCTCCGCGCCGGCCAGCTCCACGACGACACGAGCTGGCCTGGCCTCGTCAACCAATTTATCAAACGCTACCTAACCGACGACGTGTTGGGGGAAGCGTTTGACGCTGTCGCGTCGGCGCGACAGCTTCCTCCCGAAACCGAGAACACGTTCGCAGACCGGATGGAATCCGCCGCGTTCCGATGCACGGCCGTGTTCTCAGAACAAGCTCTCGCGCACTACTTCGTGCGCGGGCTGTCCACTGCGACCCGGGCCGCAGTGGCAGAGACGATGCAAAGGTTGCCCGGACAACAGAAGACCGAACTCTCAACGATTCGCCGTATCGCAACGGCCGAGGGTACAACCTACCGCGCCCGTCGCGGGTTGCCGCTGCCGGACCCAAAGCCGGCAGCGAAGGGAGTCCGAACTCCAAGGTCGCACGGAACGAGTTCGCCGGCGACCGCCCTCCACATTGGAGAAGATGAGTGGCAGGCCGACCCTGTCCTCATCACGCAAGGCTTCGACCGGGCAGGAGGCCGACCCCCTACGCCAGCTTCCACCGGTTCGACCGGAAGCTTCGCAACGGCGTTCGCACACACGCCGAGGGCCACGGGTGGTCCGAACCACAACATGGCCGAGCTGGATATCTCCCGTCGAGAAGGAGACCGCGGGCTGCCTAACGTGCCTCGACTCACTGATGAGGAGGCACGCCACGCGGCGACTTTCGCGTCGACCGATGGCAGCGCGTACATTTGTTGGCTGTGTCGGACGTACGGCCACGCCATGTACGCGTGCCCGTTCCTGTCTCCTGAACAACGTCAGTGCACAGCGTACAGGAACTACCGCTATCAGATGGAGACGCGCCCCGGAATGCGCAATCTCACCCAGCAGACTACGCGGGCAGACCGAGGCCCCCGTCGAGGTGACCCGAGTCGATCGAGTGGGGGCGTCCGCTTTGCCCCTCGTGAGGGCGGGTACCGATACCCGGGGACCGATCAAAGGGATCGACGTGACCCTCGTCGGATGGATACGCGATATCCCCGTCGAGATGGGCGAGGCGACCGGGGCCGACCCCCGTTGCCCCAAGGGGTACAGAACTCCATCATGTACCTCCAAGACTGGGCTGGGGAAACGTACCCCCAACCCACGGAAGGAGGCGGAGGAGAGCCCGTTCTCTCCGCCCCTCGAATATTGCAACAGCCGGACGTTGCAATCCAAGGCCACGAAGTATCCGATTACTTCGTAGAAGATGCCCAGTCGGGGTGGGGAAACCGTCCCCATCCGCGCGGCCAGGGGCCCGTCGACGCGCTAGCTAACGATAGCCAAGCGAATAGCACTGACAGCTCGGGTAGTTCGAAAAACCCGTAAAGACGGTTACGTTCGCGCGGTCGCGTGAACCGTCTTGTCACACCAACCTAGACCCGCCCCTATTTGTCCCCGGCGGGGGAGGGGAATGTTTACCGATATTATTCCCCTCAACCCCGCACAAGCGCACCGAGCCACCGATAAACTCGGTGCGAAAGGACGAAGACGCTGAGGCAACCGTAAGCCCGGCGCATATGGAGGAAGGCACTGTGGCAACCGTGAGCCAAGTGCCTAACAAGAAGCGCATCGAACGCGCCGGCGGCCCGACCCAGGGGGACCCGGGGCCGCCAGAAGAATTCAAGCCGCGTACGAACGCGACTTGTCGCGGGGACGGGGCCGACCGAAGGGCGCCCCGCGACCAAGGCCGAAGGACGCGGAAGAGAAGTCGGAACAGGCGCCGGCGGCCCAGGCCGAATGATCTCGCCGAGCCGGGCACGCCGAAGGTGGTTCACGGCGTCATTTGCCTTATGACGTCGAAGATTTACAACGTCCTCGGCTCGATAGCCACAGAGGGAAATGCCTTCAAGCCCCGCACGATCGCCGTTGATACATGCTCGGGGTACAATCTGGTGAGGAGGGCCGACCTTCCTCCCGATTGGTCGCGGTACGTCATCCGCGACGCGCCACTGCCACGATTGGCAGGCGCGAATAGCAACCCGCTTAAGCTCTCGGCCGTCGTACATCTGGCCGTGCGGTTGAGGAACACGACGTTCCGAATTCCGTTCGTCGTGGCGGACCAGCTCGCCGTGCCGGTCCTCCTTGGTACGGCCTTCATCGATACACACGTACGAAGTATCGACATCGAAGCTCAACGGTTGGAGATTCGCCAAAGTGGCTCCGTTGCCATCGTCGACGGGAAGGGGGAGCCGACTCCCCCAACCAGGCGGCACGGACGTCAGACAAGCCGGGCTGACGCACGCGACAAAGCCCCGCAGGCGATCCGAATCGCCCGCTGGGTTACCATCCCCGCGAGGTCGCAGGCCCGTGTGCGCGTCACCACGGCGGGGAGGGGCCTCGTGTTTATGGAGCCGAAGCCATCACTCCAACACCGACATGGAGTGAGGCTGACGAACGGCGTCGCCGAGGTCCTGCCGAACCAGACCTTCGACGTCATCGTCGCGAACTTTTCGCGATGGGAAAGGCGGCTTCCGAAACACACCGTTGTGGGATACGCTAAACGCAACCCCCTCGCGATCCTGACGCCTGAACGCCGCGTCGCCGAGGGGATCGCGCACGCGCTACACCTCACCGACTTGACCGATCAAGTCGGAACGGCAGGAGCTGGTCGACCAGGCTCCGCCCAGGGGGCAACCGTTGAGGAGAGAGGTGCCAGTACGGACGGCCGACCGGTGAAGTGCCCGCCGCCGGAAGGGGGCACTGCACCCGCCTCTAAAAAGGATCCTGAAAATCCGCCCGAGGATTGGGAAAAAGAAATCGACTTGTCATACGTCGATGGTGACAAGTTCCGGGGCCACGTGCTCGAGATGCTCCGTAAGCACTCGAGTCTGTGGAGCGGGGCGCTCGGAACGATACCAGCGACCGAACACCGCATTCCCCTCGAACCGGGTACGAAGCCGATACGTTCAATGCCCTACCGAAAGGGGCCGGCTATGCGTGAGATGGTCGCCAAGGAAGTCAACAAAATGTTGAACGCAGGGGTAATCGAACCCGCGAGCACCGAGTGGGCGTCTCCCGTGGTGCTCGTACCGAAGAAAGACGGCTCTCTTCGGTTCTGCGTGGACTACCGGCGTCTCAACGCGAAGACTGCAGCGGATTCGTATCCGCTGCCCCGGATGGACGACTGCATCGATTCGCTCGGAGATGCAGCTGTCTTCACGACGTTGGACTGCAATTCCGGTTATTGGCAGATCCCCGTCGCTCCGGAAGACCGGAACAAGACCACGTTCACTACGCATATGGGAACGTTTCGCCATTTGCGTATGCCGTTCGGGCTAAAAGGGGCACCGGTCACCTTCCAACGTGCCCTCGACATCATCCTATCTGGCGTCCGATGGCAGATATGCCTCGTCTACCTGGATGATGTCATCGTGTTCTCCCGTACGCACGGAGAACACGCGAAGCATCTCGACACTGTCTTGAGCATGTTGAGGAGCGCCGGAATCTCCCTCAAGCTCAAGAAGTGTAGCTTCTTCCAACCGAAGGTGCATTACTTGGGGCACATCATTTCCCCAGGTAAGCTGAGCGTCGCCGAAGCGGCGGCGGACGCCTTCAAGACGTTCACGTTTCCGAGGACGTTGACGCAGGTGCGCTCGTACCTCGGAGCGTGCAACGTCTACCGCCGCTTCGTGAAGGGGTTCGCGAAAATTGCGCGCCCATTAACGGACATGACGCGCAAGGACGCGGACCCCAACTTCGACGACCCGACCGAGCTGCAACTTCAAGCGTTCGAAGCGTTGAAGGAGCGGATGATTTCCCCGCCGATCCTAGCATTGCCGCGGTACGGTCGGCCGTACATGATCGACACTGATGCTAGTGCCTATCAACTGGGCTGTACGTTGCTCCAGGAACACGAAGGCGCCAACGACTGGCGCCCCGTGGGGTATTGGTCGTACTCACTGTCCGATATTGAGCGCAACCACAGCGCTACGGAACGCGAGTGCTTTGCCGTAGTGTGGGCCGTACGCACACTACGGCCGTACATCGAAGGTACCAAGTTCACCGTCCGGACGGACCATGATGCCCTCCGATGGCTTATGTCCCTCACGGAGAGCTCCGGAAGGCTTACCCGGTGGCGACTGCGTTTGGCGGAATACGGCTTCACCATCCAGTACCGCCCCGGGCGCGTGCACCAGGTGCCCGATGCCCTGTCACGCCTCGTGTCGCCAAGGGTCACTGGTGACCCTCGCCCAGTCGTCGAGGTGGATGACGACATTCCCACCTTGGACGCGGGCACGACCGTCCGTGACGTGTCGGACGAGCTCGCAGGCCACGTCTGTACCGCGAGCTGCGATCACAAGGCCGTCCATGTCTTCGTGACAACAAGGAACCAAGCCGGATCGCGAAGAAGTTCGCGCGTCCGTACGCGCGACGAGCCGAGGGGCGACGACGAAGCACCCGCTCTTGAAGGACCCACCTCGTTCTGGGAGGAGAACGACGAGTTCGACGCTGTCGACATCGAGCGCGCCGAAGAACCCGAAGTTGGCGCGCCCGCCTCCACGGTCGCCCCTCCGCAGGACGACCTTCCGGCCCCTCTTGCGTTAGAGGAGATCGCCGAAGAGCAACGCGTGGATGACTTCTGCCAGACCGTACTGGCACGACAGTCAGAGTCCCGGGACTCCGCGTTCTTCGAAGACCACCACGGGGTGCTCAAACGGAGACACCCCTTCGACCCTGACATCGTGCAGGTCGTGGTGCCACGGACGCTACGGGCTCGGCTTCTCCAGCTCTGCCACACACCAACCATCGCAGGGCACCCGGGCCAGAACCGTATGTACTTCGCACTCCATCGCGAGTACTACTGGCCCCATCTCGCAGCAGATGTCGCAGCTACGGTGCGAGGGTGCCGAACATGCGCGATGAACCGGGTTAAGTTGCGGAAACACCTCAACCGTTTGAAGTTGTTTCCGGCAACACGGCCGCTTGAGAGCCTCGCCATCGACATCTTGGGACCGCTACCCAAGACCAAGGCAGGGAAACGGTTCGTTCTCGTAATTACGGACCGCTTCACCAAGCTGACTCAAGTTGTGGCACTGCGGACCGTAACCGCGTACACGGTCGCCGTCGCGTTCTGCGACGCGTGGGTATTTAAATACGGCGTCCCACGCTCGCTACTGTCGGATAACGGACCGCAGTTTAACGCGAAGTTCTTCCACAGCACGTGCCGTGTCCTGGGAGTGACCAACTTGTACACTTCGGCGTACCACCCCCAGACGAACGGGCAGGTCGAGCGATACAACCGGACCATCGCTTCGATGTTACGCAATTACGTCGGCGAACATCAGGACGACTGGGACGTGTACGTGGGGCCGCTCACGTACGCGTACAACTCCCACGTACATCGTACGACGAGTACCACGCCCTTCGAGCTCGTCCTCAGCCGACCCCCGCCGGAGTTCTCTCTACGTAGAGCCGACGGTGACGCGCCCCCGTCCGATAGGGGCAACGCGCGCGCTGAGTTCCTCAAGACGTTGGACGACACGATCCAGAAGGCATACGGGAGCCTGCGCCGGACGCAGGCTCGGTACAAGCGCGACTTCGATAAGCGCGTCAGACGGCTCAACGCACGTATCAAGCCAGGTAATTACGTCTACCTGAACCCCACCGATGGTGCAAAGACGTCTAACAAACTCGCGTCGCCCGCCGTTGGGCCATACCAGGTACTCGCCAACGACTGGCGAACCATCACGATCGATCGTGATGGTGTTACCGAGCGCGTCTCCGCAGACCGCTGCGTGTACGCCCCACCACCGACGGGCGTGTCACGGGCGAGCACGACAACCACAGGTGACCTTGCCGACAAGGTCACCGAGGGCACTCAGTACGCTGTCGAGCGACTACTCCGGCATCGGGCCATGGAGGACGGAACTACGGAGTTCCTCATCAAGTGGGCGGATTATGACACGCCCACTTGGACCGCACGGACTCACGTCCCGGAGGAGTTGGTGTCTCGTTACGCCCAACGCCTCCGGAGGCGCACCGGCAGAGGCCTTACCTCAGACGTGAACGCGGACGTTCACGCTTAAGGAAGGGGCCCTCAACCGTCTCGTTCGGCTACATTCAACCGCTCCGTTACGGTTAAATTAGTCCCCTGTGGTTCGAGACCAAGGGGACGTTCGGAAGCCAAGCCGTATTTGACTCCCAAACGCCACGGACGCGAGACGAAGGAACCAGATGGTACGGACTGTCTGAATGGGGAGTGATCCCCGTTAGGGCCAATGTGACCCGAGCCGGACGACAGAGCGCGCCAGGAAGCCAATAGCCCCCTTTTCGAACCAAGGGGCCAAACGCACGGCCACAGCACATGCCACGGTCGGAACCCGTGCACACGAGAACACCACGGAAGGGCACATCGCCACCTAAGTGCAATCCACGACCACTGCAACACGCCCGTGCGCAGAGATTGTGCGGGTGTTCTTGAAATTGGAAGAAAATACGCCTGAGGGGCGTACAGTACGCCGTTCGTACGCCCAGCGCACGCGCTGGCCACAGTGGCAATCCGCCACCACCCTCGAGAAAATTAACGGAAAACATGCGCACGCCGCACTCACATCACGGACCGTGCGGTAAAATTTTGGCAAAAAAAGGTTTTCGCGGGAAAACATTTTTTGCAATTTTTTGGTGGTGATTTGGTCAAGGACTCAGGGCTCTGTCTGTTCCCGCACGCGCGCGCACGGGTACTGTACGCAACAAACGTCGTAGACGCTGCGTACAGTAGGGGCCGGACGGACACTGACGGGAAAGCGAGGGGCGCGCACAAGGAGAGACGGACGTAGCGCGTGCATGCCCCCGCTCCCGAGGGTGAGGGGCGCACAGAACAAAACGTACGTCGCGCGCGTCCGGGCCCCCGCCTCCGAAGGCGAGGGCCGAAGGATAAGAGAAACGTCCGGGCCCTTGCCCCGGACGGCGAGGGGCGACCGCAAGAAAAGACGAACGGCACACGCGCGGCGCCCCCGCCACCGATGGCGGGGGGGCGCGCGAAGAGAAAAACGTACGCCCACACGTCGCACTCTCGCCCTAATGGCGAGGGACGCGAAGAAAGACAAGGACGCGCGCCCGCCTCCGCTGTATAACCTCCTCACCATGGCCCCCGCCAACCGAAGGCGAAGGGGACGTCGAGTAGAAGGGCGTTAGCTACGCGCAGCGAACCGTCTCTCGTTTGCCGTTGGTCGGTAAGGGGAACTGGCGGCGGGCTGCGGGTGGGGACCAAAACGGAAGGAGGTGGTACCACGAAAACGACTCTGCAGGAAGGCGATTTTTATTGTGGAAAGGCGCCAGGGCCCCCTCTGCTCGCCGACAAGGGGAGGAGGAAACCCCGCGCGGTTGACCTACACGCTGACAAGGTCAGAGGCTCGGGTCATTCGGGGGCAAGCGAGCCCCCGAATCGTAACTGGCTTGAGGATAGTACCCCGGGTGCCGGGGTAAGCCGGTTGCCATGTCCGCCAGGGTAGGCATGGCGACCCGTGTGGTATCCTCACCGCTCGCCCCGTCCCGAGACGGGCGAGGGTCGGGCTCGTACCCCGCATACGGGTCGCGGATGGTTACAGGAGCCGGAGGGTGGGGAACGTTGCCCGCAGGCGGCGGTACCGACTGCGACGACCGCAGTCGGTCGCGCTCGCGTCGATAGCGTTCGCGATCGAACACCGCCCGTTCGTAGGCCGCGGCTTGGCGCTCGGATGCCTCGCGCATGGACCGTAGCTCACGGCCGACTTGCTGCAGTTCCGCGGAGCGCGTCGCTAGGTCGTCACGTAGATCGCGCGCTTCATCGCTTCGAGTGAGGAACCAGTCAGCCAGGGTATCGACCAACCCGCCTACGGTCCAACCGCGTCGGCTGGCCACGCCTAACGCCCGTACTACCTTGGCGGACGCCGCCAGCTCTCCGTGGGGGAGAACCAGTTCGCGTACGCGACGCCCTCGGGGCGTTTCCTGCCCCACCGCATCGAGCGGTGGGATGGGGAGGACAGTCGCTGCGGAGACAGGGTCCCCTACAGGAGCACGGCCGACGACCGACGTCGGCCGAAAGGGGTTCACAGCGGTGCCAACGGAGTCCACGGCCACGGCGTCGAGGTCCCTGTAACGTTTACGGCGCCCGCGCCGATGCTCAGACCCGACCCCTCCCCTCGGCTGCGCGTTGCCGGAGACCGACGGCACGAGGGGAGAGCGCGCCACGAAGGCGTCCGCCGTGGGATCGTACGTGAGATAGGAGCTGCGAGCTCCGGTCGTATAGTCCATCCACGAACGGTGGTTCCGAGGGGTGACTTCGCTGGCGCGGTCCATGAGGCTAATGGCATGGCCGAATGTCCAAGGGGCGTGACTGGACCCGTGTTCGGACGGATGCAGCGCGACGTCGGGAAGGCCCGACGCGACGCGCCTCAACAACGCAACCGTGGGGCCGGGCTGAACGAACGCCCGCTTGTTCATGTAAACCTCCGACATGAAGGCGCAGCATACGGACCACGCCCACTCGCGCTCATAGTTGTAAGCGAGCCGCGAGTGGGCTGGATGCTGTAGGTCGGCGCACGCGATGCCAAAATACTTCAGGATGGGAGGCAGAAGGGGGTGTACTCCTAGTGAAGGAAAGCTCTCCCGCACGCTCACGGGGAGAGCTGGAAAATCCCCGACTGTCAAGCCGGACGCAAAGGCAGCGGATGGGACGACCCGACCGTCCGCCTCGTCGTCTCTCCTGTAGGCGGACCAATCGTGGTGAGCGAAACCCACGGCATATAGCCGCATCAAGGAACACGAGGACTTTTCCGCCGCACCGCAGCGCGAAGGTCGCGCGCCGCTCCCTCGCCATCGGCGGCGAGGGCCGGCAAACATAAGGAACGTCGCTGTGCGTCGTCTCGCGCCGTGCCCTCGCCACCGGCGGCGAGGGCCGGCAAACATAAGGAACGTCGCTGTGCGTCGTCTCGCACCGTGCCCTCGCCATCGGCGGCGTGGGCCGGCAAACATAAGGGTCGTCGTCGTGCGCCGCGCCCTCGCCACGGACGGCGAGAGGTATCGAGAAGAACGCGCGCTGCGCGGCCTGGCCTCGCCCCTACGGCGAGAGGCACCATGGAGACAAACCGGCGCACGCCGTGCCCCGGCATGCCGGACGGTCCGTTCTGTCACGAGTCCTGTCGGGCCGGCCCGCTTCGAAGATCGAGGACACCAATGACGACACGCCCTCTGTCCTGGAGTCTACGACGGACCTCGTCCCCTATCTCCGGGAACGAGCCGTGAGCAGCCACGAATGAGGAGCTCACCGCGGACGCCTACGCCGCTCTCGGTCCACGACACACGGCGAGGGATCATCAGCGGAGCGTCGCCCGACCCTCCCGCGGCTCGAAGGAAGGCGGGAGAGGGGGCGCGCAAGCGCACGCATCAGCACGAGGACAATTGCGTTTACTGTGGCAAGAGGCCAAGACAGTCCTTACCCTACCTCTGTCTCTCTTATCGACGGAGGCCCGCGGCCGCGTAGTGGACTAGCCATCCGAGCGGTTAGCGGTTAGCGTCATTCGGGGTCACGCGGGACCCCGATTCGTAGTAATGCGGAGGACAGTACCCCGGATACGGAGGGGCTTCGACGTCCACCTCCGTGAGGCTGGGCATCGCGAGGCGGACGTCCTGGGCGTCAACGCGCGCCGTCTCGTCGCTAAGATCGTAGCCCCGAGACGAAGGAGGGTCGGTCCCGTAGTTCGCATACGGGTCGCGGACTACGCGCGCGATCGGACCGCGAAGAAAAGCACTCCCCGCTGGCGAGGGCATTGACCGAGACGCACGAAGACTATTGCGCTCGCGCCGGTAGCGCTCAAGGTCGTGCCGCGCGCGTTCGTACGCGGCCCGCAGGGACGACAACTCGTGATGTAACCGCTGTAGTTCCGCCGTCCTCGCCTCCAAGTCGCGACGAAGGCCCCGCGCCTCGTCGCTCCGAGCCAGAAACCAGGCCCCTAGGGTGCTGATAACCCCACCCACGGTCCACGAACGATGGATGGCCGCACCCAGAGCTCGCGTTAATTCGGGAATGGCTGCCAGCTCCTCCTGGGGGAGTACGAGGGCGCGCACGACGCGCGCATGGGCAGGTTCTTGCCTCACTTAGTCAAGAGGCGGGACAGGGAGTACGACTTGCGTGGGCGTGACGCCCTCTGAGGACCCGTGAGTATTGGAAAAGGGGGTCACAGGAAAGGGATTCGGGACGGAGCCAACGAGATCCGGGCCCACCGCATCGAGGTCCTTGTAGCGCTTTCGTCGGCCACGTCGGCTTTCGGAACCGACGCCTCCCCTCTTCCCCGTATTCCCGACGACCGGGGGATTTGGGGAGGAGCGCGCGACAAAAGCATCACCGGTCGGTTCGTACGAGAGGTAGGAGCTCCGTGTCCCCGTGGTGTAGTCTAGCCACGCCCGATGGTGACGCGCGCTGACTTCCCCGGCGCGAGACATGAGCGCAACCGCGTGACCAAACGTCCACGGGACATGACCCGAGCCGTGCTCCGAAGGGTGACGGGCCACCTCGGGAAGAGTGGACGCGACCCGCCCCACGAACGTGATGACTGGGCCCGGCTGGAGAAACACCCGCGCGTGCGCATGCACCTCAGCCATAAAGCCGCAGCACACGGACCACGCCCACTCGCGTCGGTAATTGTACGCGAGCCGTGAGTGGGCTGGGTGCTGCCGATCCGCGCAGGCATAACCGAAATGTTTCAACACGGGAGGCAGTAGCGGATGTATGCCCAAGGAGGGAAAAGCGTCCACTACGTCGAGGGGGAGCGGGGGGAAATCCTCGGACGACAATCCGGACGCAAAAGACGCCGAACGAACGACACGGCCGTCAGTCTCATCCCTCCCCCGATACGCAGCCCAATCGTAATGAGCGAATCCCACTCCATGAAGGCGCATAAGGGAACAGGACGATTTCTGCAGAGCGACCAACGGCTGTGTGTACGCGAACGGGCGAGGGGAGACGTACAGCGCTGACACTTCGGGTAGTAAGAATCGTCGCGGATCGAACTGCCCCGGACCGGCCAGGTACGAACCCATCCGGTCCACGTACGTCACCTCGGCGACACTGTACGCAAACGAACGATCGCCGGGCAACTCGTCGGGCAGCTAGTATCCGGAACCGCCGCCCTCTTCCATCAGCCGATTCAAGGACGCGGACGCCTCCTCGGCGCCACCAGTCTCGTAGACCTTCAGGACACGGGCTAAGTCCGGTCGAAGCCACGCCCGCGCCACCACCTCCTCGATAGCCACCCCCGAGCGACCCTGAAGCTGCCACGGGTACTGGAGGTCGCTGACGGGAAGCAGCGCTAGGTCTACCGATGGCGACCCCAACCACTGGGTCGTGGACTCGCCCTCCCCCTTTCCCACGTCGGCAACAGCTGTTGCCCTGGGGTAGGGCGTGGCCGACCGTGCTGGGGACCGGCGAGTCGGACGAGCGGTTCCCTCCGAACCTAGGGCCGCTGGCACTGGCGCAGCAGCCGTGTCGCGCGCAATCGCGCCCGCTGTAGCAGGACGTACAGCACCACCAGCGGACGACGCTTGGGCAGGCCGAAAAGACAGGACGGGTCTCCCGGAATCTGAGGCCGGGGTCACGAGCTCGACAGAGAGAGTAGACGACCGGCTCCTCGTCCTTTGAAAAGGCGGGCGTGTCGTAGTCTCTGCGACGCTCTCGGTACCGCCGGACGCCACGACGGTCGACGGCGACCCCGCCAATACCACAGGAGCAGAGGTCGCGGCCGGAGGTCCGGGCACGGCCGCCGCGACGACAAGCGGCGGCAACGGCAACGGCGGCGGAGATGGGCCCGGAGTTGGGTCGCCCATGCCTATACCAGGGGACGCGGAGAGTCGAGCGAAGAGGACGGTGCTGGACGAGCAAATGGGAGCGGCAGGGAAGCGAACAAGTGGAAAGCGGCGAGCCACACGGGCAAAGCGAGAGCAGCGACACGGGGAGTGAAGGGGGCACACGTCACCACGGAGGGACACGAGCGAGTGTGACCACCGTCGGGACAGGACAGGCGGAAGAGAAGGAACACGATCTACAAGCCCAGGAGTGAACGCGGACGTTCACCCTTGAGAGGGGGGTGATGTGGTATAACCCCAAACGGAAGTTCGGAAATTAGATTAGGATTAGATCAGCGACAGTAAGGCACGAGCCTTACAGCTACGAGCGCACACACGTGTCCTCCACGTGTACGGGACGCGTACTACACGTGGACTGTCAGCCCCGAAGGCTGACAGCGTTACAGTGTCTGTCGACCGGCACTACTGTAGAGTTATGATAGGCTACAATGTACATTAAATATGAGCGGACCGCCGGCGGTGGAGGACGACAAGCACGGACTTGTCAAGGATCCTCTACCTTGGTCCGCCCGCTTACTTTTAGGTACTTCCGTCCGTTTTACCTAGGAGTCGCACCGCGCGCGGGTTGAGGACGCGCGTAGCACGCCCACGAGCCGGCTCCACCTCCGCCCGTCGGTACTGGATCGTCACCCAGTACCGCTCCGGGGCGTCGAGGCGTAGAACCGCTCGCGCGTGCGCGCGTCCTCCCCGATCCCGCTCTACCACCGCTACCTCGAGCCCGTGCTTGGTACCGTGGGTGGGCCGTGCTTCTGTCTTCCCGCCGATCGGGGTCTTTCCGAACTGTCAGTACTCACCCCCCCTCGTCGTTGGGGGTGATTATACTACAGAACTCTGAGAGATGTCTTCAATGAGTCATACTTTGAACTCTATGAGGATCCTGAGCACGAAGATGAACCTCTGAGCGATTCAGACGTTCGTTTGATCAATAGGGACATTCAAACAATTCTGTATGACGTGAAAAAGGTTCAGAGCGGCACTCTGACGTTCACACTGTTGCGCCACAAGTGCCCAAACTTTTTGGTTAATCTCCGCCGTGACATTGAGAAGAAATGGGAGATAATGCAGATGTGCATTGGGCAGTGGGGGGTTGACTGGGCTATTCAATCTGTTTTGCAACGTGATCGCAAGCATGAACCAAGGAGAGTTGGCAATGAAAGTTCAGAGGTGGCAGCGACGGTCAAGAAGAAGAAGAAGCGAGTACAGGCTGGAGATTCAGAAGATTCAATGCCCCGAAAGAAGGGCAACTCGCGGAGACACCAGCGCCCTATACCACCGCGTCTCGTGAATCATGACGAAAGAAGTTCTTTGCATGACGCGTACAGCAAAGATGAGGACTCCGACAAGTATGAATCAAATGCACGTCGACACCTCTTACCCTCAGATGAAGAAGAAAACAGCGACCTAGATCTCCCCGGGGATTTTGGAAAATGTAGTGATGCGCCGGATGCTGGTGAATTGGGTAGGGAGCCGTACAGTATATCACGTGACCATCTCCATGACAAGGGCAAATCGAAAGCCAGGAAGACCACAAAGCATGTGCCTCATGATAGTCATGACGTCGAATCTGATGTTGACCGAAATAGATCGAGGGGAAAGAAGCGCAAAGTTACAGAGGAAGATGAACATGATTTCAAGGTGCAGGACATCTCACCAGTATCAAAGAAGCACCGAGAAGGCGTTTCCCCTGGTGAGCGTAAGGGCAAGAACATATCTTTCCGCAGGCAGCAATTGCGTCCGACACGCGCTACGAAAAAGAAGCAGACATATCGGAAGAACGGTCGTCGCAACCGGAAACCAGCGATGAGTTTTGATGATGATGGCAATACCAGTGGTGATGATAATGAACGTGAGACCGATGAGTCGGAGTACAGTGGATCTGATACAGATGAAGATGACAGTGCCGTAGACGAAGTTTCTTCTCCTGTCCCGAGAAGGAAAAAGGAGTGAAGTACTGCATAGGTACAATCGGTAATCACTCTGTTCAGGTTCTCACTCATATTTGCAACGTGCGTAATACCGTTAACCATGTCCTAGATGTTATCCCGTTTCTCCTTCGCTTTTCAATGTTGAAAGGTTTCCTCCTCCGGGATAGTGACGGATGCGCCCGAGAACCACTCATGTTGCTGCCAGAATAGAATAAATGAAATTAGCTGGGGATGGAAATTAGCTGGGGATGGATTGCGCGCCAATCTGGAAGCAGGATAGGAGGTTCACGGGAATGCAAGGACCGCGCAAAAATTTCGTCATCGCCGTCGGTCTGAGATAACGACACCTTGGTCATACACTGTGCAAAAGTGTCACAGTGCCACATGCACGTTGTGTATATCATTGGAATATTAAAAATTAAAAGGATATGCCGGAGGCCTTCGTCAGGTACACCCCGTTGCACACCATGTTAGGCAGAATATCAACTGTGTGTCATTGGTTGTTTCTGGATATCACCTGTATTTCTACCTTCAATTAGGTATTTGTAGACATGCATAGGTGTACATCATATGAAGATCTGGTGAAGACCTTACGTATATCATTGGGGATCTGGGGTGTATTTGATGTGTACCGTGTGGATAGCGAAAACTTTCACTGGGCTCCGACGGGGGGGTTAAGGAAAGATGCTCGCCCCGGGAGGATAATGGTGGTAGAGACTTGTGAAGACATGAGCGCTCGACGAGTGCGGGTTGGGCTTGTCTACGGGGATGTAACCGCGGTTCGCTGGGTTGTAAGGCCAATGCTCGACGAGCGTCTTCAGCACCTTGGGTATAATTCAAGGTCTTCGACGGGGGCTTGGTCAGCACTACCCGACAGGATCGTAACCGTGTAGCAACGCTACTACCGACGTGTTGCCCGATGGCTAAAACACCTACACCAGATCGGTCGCAACCAACTCCAGTGGAACCAACACAATTAAGGGAAAGATAGAGGTAGAGATAGAAAAGAATAGGAAAATAAAGGAAAAAGAAAAGGGAACCCCGAGCACAAAGGATAACGTAATCTGTGGTAAAAGGGAGCGTCTTGGGAAAGACGGACTTCAACCAAGGCGATATTCAACTCTGGCAACTCGGGTTACCTTTACTGACTTGGTGGTCAGAGGGCTAAGGTATATATCGCCTCACCGGAGCCACTACAGTAGCTCGCGGCGCTACATCCTAGATCTAGTCTAGTGTCAGCAAAATTAATGCCAACTAATTAACTAAATAAAATAAAATAATTAAAAATTAAAACTGTGCAATTATTCACACGTGTGTCCCCCAACCCGGACTACATTTCATATCCAAATATTTTCCTTTCTTTTCACCCCCCTTTTCAGGTGTGTATTGCACTACAGGAGGGTGATGAGCACGCTCTGAAAGCGGTGAGTACCTCGTTAACCGAGGCCGATGAATTGCCGTGCTCCGGGGGCTAAGAAACCCAAACAAGAGAAAGGGAAAAAAGGGGGTCTGTCCACACCCGCGCCCGAGACGGGCAAGACTCTCGCTCGCATATAGAGAACGAAGGGCGCGTGCTCGGCGAGGGAGACACCCACACAACTCACCTAATTGCCCGGGGTCAGGAGTCCGTCCCTGGCCACGGTCGGAGGAGCACCTCCTCCAAAAAATTAACAGGAATAGTACCTTCAACAACAAAAAATTGGAAATTGAAAAAATATAATAATCGGACGTGTCGGGCCAAGGCGTCCGGAGGCCGTTCGACGGGTCGTGATGCGTGTTTCCATGAGCCCAGCGGCGGTTTCGCCCTTGGTTCATTGACCAGCCCGCCTAATTATCGAGTCCCCCCGGTCGGGATGCTGCCAGAGCGCCCGGTCGGGAATTCGAATCCGTTTTTGCGACAATACCGCACGACCGTGTTGTAGTCAATGTGGGGAGCGGGCTCCCAGGTCGACTCGGCGTCGCTGTATCCGTACCAGCGTACGAGGAACATGGGGAGCCCGTCTTCCCCAGGGCCATGCCCGTCAACGAATGTACGACGTAAATGTCGGTGGGGTCTCCTGCGTTATGAATGGGAGGTAAAGACTCAGCCAGTGGTGAGTTAGGTGGCCCACAGAGGGCTTCGGGGCGGAACGTGCACTTCGCGGCAAGACGCGCTGCACCGGACGCTATGAACGCGCGGTGGGCGGGGCCGATCGCCAGAGGGGCGGAGGGGACGACGCGACGACGCGCGGGTGGATCCGAAGGGGCCACTGTTCGCTCGGGAGCTATAGGGGTCTCCCTGGCGGTTCGCGCGCGCGTAGCAGGGTGCGAGTCCGATTCTTCTCCACGCGCCGGGCCCTCCGTTATTCCGACCTGAGAGCGGTACCCAGCGAGTCCCGAGAGGTTGTCCTCGATTCCCCCGCTGGTGACAGCGTCCATCAGTCCAGTCCCGGCGTGCGCAACTTCGCAGTCGCCGGTGTAGCGAGGGTCCTTTCCCAGGCGGTAGCTTCGGGGAGGTTGCTATCTTCCCCGTCTGACTCCACCCGTTCCCGCGGGGGATCATCCACGTTGCTCCTCAACGGGGGTGCTTTGACGACTCGGTCACGAGAGAGCCGGTCCTTGAGTCCCGTCCCGCGTAGAATGGTGACGGTATGGTCGTCCACCTGCACGACAGGGAAGGGGCCCTCGGTTTTTGGTGCGAGCTTGTTATGTCCTCTCCTCGGACCACAGCGCGGCCTCGCGGTTCACGAGTACTTGATCCCGCACCTTGTAGTCAGGTACCGGGTAGCGGATCCGATTATCGAAATCGTGTTTATACCGCTCCTGTCCGGTCCGCTGGTTACTGCTGGCCGTCGACAAGGCCGCGAATCCACGCTAAGTAGCGGATCTTGAACTGCGCCCTACAGGCGGTGGGGTCCAACAGCGGCGTTTGTTGCAGGGCCAACGGACTCGGGGTCCGGGATAATTCCAGGTCAAAGGGCTTCATCCCAATCATCCTGTTGACCGTACAATTGTATCCGTACGTCAAGGCGTCCGTGTACTGATCCCAGTCACGTTGGTTATCGGCGAGGTAGTGCCGGAGGGTTGATACCAACGAACGGTTGAATCTTTCCACCTGCCCATTAGTTTGGGGGTGATACGCCGTGGTAAACACGCTCTCAATTGAGAGTATCTTGCACACTGCGAGGAAAAACCTCGATGTGAATTGTCCTCCGTAATCGGAGAGATGTTTCACTGGGGCGCCGTATACGAACACCCAGTGGGAAATGAACGCTTGAGCAACGGTCTCAGCGGTAATCCTCTTAAGCGGGACCGTTCTGGTCAGCTTGGAGTATCTGTCCGTCATAACCAAGAGGTAACGTTTTCCTCTTGGTGTATGGGGAAGCTCGCCGAGAATGTGGATGGCGATGTACTCCAGGGGTCCTGACGGAGGAAATGTCTTCAACTCAGAATTGTGCTTCAGCAGTTTGATGCGTCCCTTCGCACAGTCGGGACACATCCTTACGGTCGAGTAGGAGTCCACCCACATGCTCGGCCAATAGAACCGCTGTCTTAGCGCATAGAACAATCGCCTACCTCCCGGATGGCCGGAGGTGGCGGGATAATGCGACAAGTACAACAACCTTTCCCGGAGGGTTGTTGGTACTACGATCTGTTCCACCCCGTCGAGGTGGGATTTCTGGCAGACCAGCCGTTCCCGATTCACGAATAATCGGGACCGGCGCAATTCGGCGGACCCCTCCCCCTTCTCAAGACGGGAAGTCACCTCCTTACAAAATGGATCGGAGTGCTGTTCACGAGAAAAGTCTTCGTGGGTTATCGCGGCCATCGAGGCCGGGGGGTCCAGCGCGTAGCAGCCCGCGGAAATTTCGACGTCGGTGATGTCGTAGGTCTCCTCTTGATGCTGAGGCTCATCGTCGAAATTCATGACGGAGTAGCAAGGAATCTCTTCGTCGATCGGGACAGTCGTACCCCCCGTAGATGGGATACGACTCAGCGCATCGGCGAGGCAGTTCTTGATTCCCTTCACGTAGGTTACGTCGAAGTCATATTCGGCAAGGCACAAGCGCCACCGGGCAAGTCGGCCACTCGCATCGGCGAGGTTCATCAGCCACCGCAGGGAGTGGTGGTCGGTGTTGACCGTGAACTGCTTCCTTTCCAGGTATGGGCCGAGCGTCTGTACCGCCCATACGATGGCGAGGCATTCCTTCTCGGTTGTCGAGTAGTTGCGTTCCGCTGACGAGAGCGTGCGTGACCAATACCCGACGGGGTATCGATGTCCATCCTCATGGGTCTGCAGTAGTGTGCAGCCCAACTGAGCGTCTGACGCATCCGTGTCCAGCGAGTATGGGCGCCCCAGTCTCGGGCGTTTTAAGACTGGCGGCGAAATTAAGCACTCCTTCACCGTGGTCTGCTCTTCATCCAGATCGGGAAGGACTTCCGGCTCTCCTTTTCAGAGCATAGCCGTAAGGGGCGCTGCTATCTTGGCGAAATGATCGACGAAACGTCGGGAGACATTGCATATTCCCAAGAACGAGCGCAGCTCGGTCTGGGTCCGTGGTTGAGTCGCTTCTGAGAGCGCTTTCACATTCTTCGGGTGGACCTTGAGTTCGCCCGGTCGAATGATATGACCCAGGTACTCGACAGAGTCCTGAAAAAACTTGCACTTGTTAAGCTTAAGTGATAATCCCTCCTGCTGCAGAGCACGGAGTATTACGTCCACATCCTTGAGGTGCGTGTCATAATCCTTGGAGAAGATTATGATATCATCCAAGTAGATGAGACAGCTCTTCCAGTGATAGCCTGAGAGGAGGATATCCAACATACTTTGAAAAGTGGCAGGGGCGTTCATCAACCCGAACGGCATACGGTTGAACTGATAAGGACCGGAGTGACACGTGAACGTGGTTTTCGGGTGATCCTCCTCGGTGACTGGTATTTGCCAGTACCCGGAGTTACAGTCGAGGGTGGAGAAAACCTTGGCTTCGCCGAGAGAATCAAGACACACGTCCATGCGAGGGATTGGATACGTGTCTCGCACGGTCAGCGCGTTCAGCCGTCGATAATCGGCGCAGAAGCGGAGGCTCCCATCTGATTTGGGTATGATCACGACGGGGGACGCCCATTCGGACTTGGACCGAGAGATCACCCCGTTGGCTAACATCTCGTCCGCCGAGGCTTGTTCCGCCTCACGGGCGCTGGGACCAGCGCGATGTGGCTGACAAGAAAATGGCTTTGCGCCGGGGGTGAGTTCGATGCAATGCTCTGTCGCTCGGACTTCACCCATATTCCCGTCCCACATCGCGGCGTACGGCGCGAGCATGGTGCGAACCCGCTCACGCACGTGCGCCGGTAGGTGGCCGAGGAGGACCGCATCCCGCGGAGGGGATGGCTCCGCCGGGAGGTTGACCAGCGAGGGGGGCCCTCACCCGGTACAGGGGGGCTCCCCTCGGAAAACTCCGCGGCTAGAACTGCATCCAACGGCATCGCCGTGCGTACCATCGCACGGGGATGTGGAGATACGAAACCCACGACTTGGTTCTTCGACAAGGGCTTAGTGGCGGACGAGAAGTTCGCCACCAGGACCTTGAACTCCTGCAATGGGGCAATATGCACCACCCCGTTGGAGAGAGAGATCTTGTGCTTCGCATATAACTGCGGGTTTGCCTCGAGGACCGAGAGTTCAGTCCTTCCACTGGTGACGTGTACCCAAGTCTGGGTACCCGCCGGGAGGTTGACGGCGCGGGAGACCTTGAGCTTGGGCGAAATTCGCCCCGCTTGCGAGGAATACTCCTGCTCCGTCGGGAGGGGAGGACTGTTCACGGCCCGAGCAGCCGCCTTGCGGACGATGGGAATTTTTGTACCATCGTCCAGCTCCACCACTTTGCGTCTCGCGTAAATCGACTCCACAAACTTGTCGTTGAACTCACACCCCAAAATGACGGTGGCGGCTAACCGTTCACAGACGATGAATGTACACCTCATGGGGTGGTCGCCTAACCGCACCACGAGGGGGATTTGTCCGCTTGTACGCAATGGTCTCCCATTGGCGTCAGCGATCGTCGGGATGTCGCCCGGAACTACCAGCGCCTCCCATGCGGGGGAAGCGTGTCGACACGTACGAAATTGGAGCCAGCTCCTGTGTCTAATATGGTGATGATAAAACTCACGCAGTGGTCGTTGTCGTGGTTTATTCCTTTTTGCGTTCTGTATCCACTCTACTCTAGAGCGGCGGTCTTGTGCACCTAAATACACAAGACCGTCGCGACTCTACAGTCCGTGTACTGATGACTCCAGTAGCTCTGAAACGGGCAATCCACTTGATGATCCTCCATTTGCATTCCAAAAGCGACAAGCGTGCTGCGGCATTGTCGGATAAGGTGTCTCTTGCATTTGGAGAGGTCTACGTAGACGCAAATGCAGACGACCGCGGAGGATCTAGTTTGGAAGCACCGCAATTTTCAGTCTGTTTTTCAAAGATTCCAAATCTGGGTCCGATTTTTCAGAACCATATTTTCCCATCGGTCCAGTACAGTGGAGGCCAATATGCAGATCGAGGTTGATTTCAGACTTGTCTTCAACACTCCCCGTCAACCTTGCATCACACTATTGCTCTACGACCTGGTCAAGACTCATACCTAGCTTGTCGATCATTTCCTTGTGAGTGGCGACCGGTAGTATCTTTGTCAGTATATCGGACGTGTTGTGAGCTGTTGGAATGTAGTTGAACACAATGCTGCCATCTCTAACCTTCTCTTTCGAGAAGAAATACTTGACGGCGATGTGCTTGGACCTTTCGTTCACCACGTCGTTGTACGCGAGGTTCATGGCACCTTCGTTGTCCCCAAATATTACTGTAGCTGGTAGGGTAGTGTTGGACGGAAAGCATTCTCTGAACAAACGACGAAGCCACACTGCCTCCAGCGCTGCGTACGACATAGCCACAAACTCCGCTTCCAAGGTCGGCTGGGCGGTGCTCTCCTGACGTTTGCTTCTCCAGCTGATGGATCCGCCAGCAAACTTCAAGACGAATCCTCTAAGGCTGCGCCGTGTCTCCTTGTCAGCAGCAAAGTCGGAATCGGTGAATCCATGTAGTCCTGCCTTGTCCTCCGATTTGAACTTGATGCCTAGAGTCTTCGTCCACGAAAGATACCGTAAGACGCGCTTTGCTGCTTCCCAGTGCTGGCGGGAAAGACTCTCCAGAAACCTTGAGAGGAAACTTGTGGAGAACGCGATGTCAGGTCGCGTAGTATTTGCCAAATACAGTAGCGACCCTACAAGTTGGCGATACGGTTTCTGTTTCATTCCCTCAGTGCGAGAATCCTGTTTTGGATGTACTGCACTCAACACAGTTCCGGGAGCGAGGGGGTTAGAGACACTCTTGCAAGTCGTCATGTTGAAAGTTTCAAGCATGTGCGAAATCATAGCCGCACTGTGGATATGGGTCTCCCTCTTTTTACTGTAGCGGTCAATGACGATACCGAGAAACTTCTTCACTTTCTCTTCTATGCGAATTGCGAAGCGGTTGCCAATAATCTCAGCCACCTCTCTTAAAACATCCATGCTCCGTCCGGCGAGTAGCATATCATCAACGTAGACTAGAATGAATATTTTGCCTCCCTTGAACACTAGCAGGTACAGACTCTTGTCTGCCTCCGACTGAACACAGCCAATTTACTTTAAAAAGGCGTCAAAAAGCATGTGCCACGCTCTCGAGGCTTGTTTCAATCCATAAATAGCTCGAAAAAGACGGTAGACAAAGTCTGGATGATCTGGGTTACGGTAGCCAATGGGTTGTTCCATATAGATCTCCTCCTTTAGTTCCCTGTTTAAGAAAGCCGCCTTGACATCCAACTGCAACAGCTCGAGTTGCTCTTGGGTTGCCATTGCGAGAAGGAATCGTACTGTACTGTACTTAGCAACTGGGGAGAACACCTCGTCGTAATCGATCCCATAGCGCTGCGTGAATCCTTTCGCGACTAGTCGAGCGCGCTGCCGATTAACACGTTGCTGAGCATCAGTCTTATTGAGGTAAACCCACTTAGACCTTACTGCTTTCTTCCCAGGGGTAGCGGTACAAGTTTCCATGTGTTCTTATTTAGCTGCGAGATTTCCTCATCCATTGCTGCTTTCCATTTATCACTTTCGGAGCACTCCACCGCCTGCTTGTATGTAAGCGGGACATGGGGATCTTCATTGCCCATGTGATGTACGAGAGCAAGAACCATGGCGGAGTCTTCCGGCGAGTACTTGCGTGGGGTTCGTACTGTACGGCTGGAGCGGCGCAAATTTGGGACGTGCGTCAGGTCCATTGTGGACTCATGCGGTACTGTATCGGTATTAGTAGGCGTTGGTACTGGGTTTGATACAGGTGGTATAAGCTGTGGTTTGTCCGAGTCAAGCATCTCCTCAATGTCACAATGTTGCTCGGCAGGACCTACGTCCGCAGCTGGGGGTACAGTAGATTTGGTTTCATCGAATTGCACATCTCTGGAGATGACTACTGCATGGCGTTGCGGTAGAAATATCCGGTACCCATTACCACATCCAACGCCGACACAGTATCCACTGTCTGCTCGACGTTCGAACTTCCTCGTCGTTTTTCCTTTGGGGATGTGGGCATATGCCTTGCTTCCAAATTTCCGAATGTGTGCGAGGTGAGGCAGAAGCCTTTCTGACCAATGATACACTCAAAGGGTGTCATGTCCTTGCAGTGTCCGGCAGATGTGAACATTTGCGATTGCGATTGCGAAGATAGTTTGACAAGTTTACGGCTTCTGCCCACAGCCGATTCTTGCGAGGAAACTCTTCTGCAGCCATCATCATCGTGCGACACATGTCGAGAAGGGTCCTGTTTAGTCTTTCGGCTTTGCCGTTAGACTCCGGCGAGTACGGGGCAGTGAACTCCGGCGTAATGCCGCGGTTGGATAACCATTGCTTTAAGTTTTGAGATATGAATTCGGTTCCGTTGTCCGACCGTACCCGCCTAACCAATGACGTGCGGCAGCTCCCATTCATCAACTTCTCCAGTTTCATTATCATTGACTTCAGTGCTGCTCCTGCTTCTGTCTTAGATTTGAGAAATCTTATTAGCTAGAACGCAGATGCGTCGTTGTACAGGGGCATAAAGTAGCGGCACCCGCCAAGCGAAGCAGTCCTGAAGGGACCTACCAGGTCCGTGTGCACGAGATCGAGCGGCTCCGTGGTCTTGCGGGACTCTTCACGCAATGGTCGAGGCGCTCTAGTCGACTTCGAAAGTCTACAGGACTCACAGTTGGGCAAATCCTTCACGTCTTGTAGCTGTACACCACGTACGAGGGAAAGGGACTTCTTCATTGTCGAAGCACCGGCATGACTGAGTCTTTCGTGCCATTCGTCTTGGGAGACTGCTAATGTAGAGTCAGAGACCTTTAAAGTCGGTTTCAGTACCGCCTCATACAGTCCTGCTGTAGTGCTTTCAATTCCGTGCAGATACTCCACTTTCCCGTCCCTCGTAGTCACTTGACAGATACCATCTCCATTGCTGTCGGAGTCAAACGTGGTCTTCAGCTTAGCCTTCCTCATCTTGCTAACAGAGATGAGCTTACACACGAGTGTTGGGACACACAACACCTCAGTGAAACGTACTGTAGTCGTGGTACCGCGTACTGTAGTCGTACACAAAACTGATCCCGTACCAATAACTTCTGCGGGATTTTCAGTACCGACTGCCACACGATGTCTTCTCGTTGATCTAGTGAGTGTCTCAAATAGTGCAGTGTCGTTGCACATGTGTGCAGAGGCCCCGGAGTCGATGTACCACTTCTCGCGTAGCGTCCCAGACAGATTGGTCTTGGTATGGTCTTTGGTAGTTGCCAGCGAGATGTACACATAGGCGCTGCCACCCTCACTTGGTTGTTTGTGATGGTAGCTCTTCCTGCGGGGCATCTGATTTCGCGGTTGACCGCGGTTTCGGCGCCTGTCAATGCGCTTTTTCGCAAGCTGGGGCCTGTAGCGCGGGCTATCAGGATTGAAGAAACAATCGTGCTTTCTGTGTCTGATCTTCCTACAGAATTCGCGAGTCAGTTCCCTGGTGGTTAGCGCGGTAGTGAGGGTAGCAGCGCCGGAGAGGGATTCCACTTCATGTTCCACTTCACATGCAACCAGATAGGCAAAGCATCATGATAGCCTTTTCCAGTAGCCTTAATCACGCCTGCAGGAATGGAGAAGTGCTCATCAAGTCCCCTTAGCAGTGCTCGCTTCTTCTCTGATTCGGTTAGAGAGTGACCAATAGCCGCTAGCTTGTTCTCGAACTCGTTGAGTCGGTTTGAGAATTGAAGCACTTTCTCACCAGATTATATGCGAGCATTCTGATACTGGCTTAGATAGGCATCCACACGAGCTTCAGAGACAGTAGAGAACATTTTGTGAAGTGTTGTCCACAATTTGCTGGCGTCACGGAGCGTGATAACTGAAGCGCTGATAGAGTCATCGATAGTTAGAACGATGGTCGTGAGCGCGAGGTCCTTCCTCCTCTCATACTTTGCAAGCTCGCCTTCTTCAGTCGGTGGACGTTCCGTCCCTGATACGATGTTTCAAAGTCCTTTTGCGCGAAGGATGAACTCCATTTTGTGCGCCCAGAGGTAGTAGTTCTCTGAAGTAAGTGAGGCGATTTGATAACTTGACGTGTCGACGGTGCCTTCTCTGACGGAGTCCATGATGCCTTCTGTTCTCGACGGGTATCGGAGCAATGATTGACAATAGCCCGGAGGGTCCTAGCACAAGTCGGATGTAGCCGGATGATGACGAGCGTCGCCTGATACAGTAGACTTTGTGATTTTGAGGCTGGTATTGTGACAGATTCACAAATAAGCAATTAGCGTCCTGGGCTGCATAACCTGATAAAACTCACGCAGTGGTCGTTGTCGTGGTTTATTCCTTTTTGCGTTCTGTATCCACTCTACTCTAGAGCGGCGGTCTTGTGCACCTAAATACACGAGACCGTCGCGACTCCACAGTCCGTGTACTGATGACTCCAGTAGCTCTGAAACGGGCAATCCACTTAATGATCCTCCATTTGCATTCCAAAAGCGACAAGCGTGCTGCGGCATTGTCGGATAAGGTGTCTCTTGCATTTGGAGAGGTCTACGTAGACGCAAATGCAGACGACCGCGGAGGATCTAGTTTGGAAGCACCGCAATTTTCAGTCTGTTTTTCAAGGATTCCAAATCTGGGTCCGATTTTTCAGAACCATATTTTCCCATCGGTCCAGTACAGTGGAGGCCAATATGCAGATCGAGGTTGATTTCGGACTTGTCTTCAACAGGTGAGCTGGCGCACCAATATCGACGGTGATAATCGAAGGTCTGCGTAGACCTTGTAATTCCTCCGAGACAGGGCGAGCACTGTCTCGGGATTTTAACACCCTTTGCAAGCGAGAGGTTGTTTTTCCGCCGAGGACGGCGTAGCGTACCGACCTGGTCTGGATCGGGGTTCCCCTGGGATAAACCAGTGTGTTTACGGCCGAGAATTCGGTACCACTTCTCCGCCGTGGGAAGTACAGAAGATTCCGCCGTCTTGGGCGAGATACCAGGGGACAAGCCCGTATCTACCTCAGCTGCTGCGGGCTGAGGTTCTCCTAGTTTTTCGGAGGTGGTTGAACGTCGACGGGGGGCGGAAAGGCCTTCGCTCCGGTACCCATGCGCGGCGGCGGGTCTGCGGCATCTTCGGGGTTCATTACCCGGTTCGCCTCGTAACTGAGAAGGGCGACGGCTCGGAGGTACGCCTCCGGAGGCACTCGGCTCTTTTGGGCCGTGGTAAACTTCTCGTACTGGTGGGGTACGAGGGATACATCCTTCACCTTCATATCGCAGTCGGGGGAAATGTGGTCCCCGACCCGATAACAGGTGAAGCAGATGATCTGCGGGGACGGAGGCCCTCGTAGATCCTTCTGGTAATTACGGGACGTTCTCCCGGGTGGAAGTCCGCGAAAGCCCTCGGCGGGCTCTCGAGCGGGTTGATACGGCTTGCGCCGGTCGCCGTAAAACAGTGAGTCTCCGTCGTTGAAGGAGGATTCTTCCGTCGGGAGGGAAGGAGTCCCCCCGACGTGGTCACCTTCTGTAGCGAAGTAATTCTCGGCTCCCCGGGCCGTTTGAAACCTGGGAGGGGGGGCGGTCGACGTCGAAGGAGCGCCGTGTAGGGCGGCCAGAACCTGTTTAACAGGGCGAGGCTTCCCGAAGTCCACGCGGCGCCCAGAAGCGTGCTGGTGTGGCATAACGGCGGTTCGGGATAAGATTTAGATCAGATCCATACGAACCACACACGCGCACACGTGTACCCCCACGTGTACGGAGGACGCGCGACCACACGCCTGAACGTGTAGGAGGCGTGTACCACCGCGCGCACAGTACGCGTCTCACACGTGTGCTGTCAGCCCCGACGGCTGACAGCATTACAGCGCGGGACGACCCGCGCTACAGTAAGTTACTACAGCATCCCGGTACTGTAGTATTATGATAGACGCATTGTATACATTAAATACGAGCGCGACCGGCGGCTGCGTAGGGGGATAAGCACGGACTTGTCCACGACCTACCGCCTAGGTCCGTCTTCCAGCTTAACTAACGAGCGCGATCCGCCTTCGCGCGCGTTAACCGGGACAAAGCGGGTAGGGGACAGCCGCGTACGCGAGCGAGCCTAGATCCGCCTCCGCCCGTCAGCGCTGGTACGGTACCCAGCGCTGCTCCGGGGCGTCGAGGCGTAGATCGGCCCGCGCGTACGCTCGTCCTCGACCGTCCCGCTCTACCACGCTACCAGGGCCCGCTTCTCTGTCCCGTTAGCTGTGTGTTCTCCCCGTCTTCTCGCCCCTCGTACGGGTCTACGTCGAGCTAAGTATACAGCCCTCTCCGGTGGGGGGTGTTATACTACAGCTGGGCCCGGAAGGCGTCGCCATGCGAACGGGCATGGGCGACCGTATCCTCGAACGAGGATCACGGTCGATCCTCGCAAGCTTGTAGCACTAGCGGCTTGATCGCGGGGGTGAGTCCCTCGATGAAGAGGGTCGTTCTCTCCTATGCAGAGTGTACGTCCCCGCACCTTCCGAGGGCGGTGAACATTCGAGTAGCGTACTCGGTTTCCAACTCGCCCGGCTTCTGGCGTAGCTCCCTCAGCGTAGTGAGCGCCCGCTCGATCTCGAGGTTCGTCGCATAAGTGCGTAACAGCCAAATGACAGCGGTGGCCCAGTTCGCGATCCCTTGAGATTTGCGGTGGAGACCCCGCTGGGACTCATACGCCTCCTTGGCGGGCGGTGCCGGCAGGTGGGGTAGGGCTATCAGGGCCATCGCCTCGGTCATATTGGCATTGTCAAAATTTTCCTTGCAACGAGCAAGGAAACTGATGACCCTGATCGGGTCTACCCCGCAGAATTTGTTCTCCCCCATAACCACGAGGAGGTACTGCACGCTTTTACGGGTGGTCGCGTAAACCCTGTCGTCCAAGGTCTGGTCGGTATCCACGAGGCGGTATGCTCGGTAGTTACACACACCTCTGAAACGGTGGTTCGTCGGCTTCCAAACAGAAACCTTTTTCTGTTTTGGGCCGAATACCGGCGTTGGAGCCGTGAGCGACTCTGACTCGGAATCAGACCCCGAGTCGGAGGAGGATGACGAGGACGGGCTCGAATAGCAGTCCGGCGGGTAACCATCCTTTCGTCCTTTGCGACGGCGAGCCTTCCGCTCTTTCTGACTGGGTTTGGACTTTTTCGTCGTCCATTCCCCTCGTCGTCTGAACTTCCCCCTTCATCGGGGTTCCCTCCCAGTAAATTCTGGGAAGGTAATCACCTCCGAGGTGGATAGGTCCGGCGGAGGCTCCCTCGCGGGAGGTTCCGGCCGCGGTTCGCGACGCCTGCGGATTGGCGGAGAATTGGGGAGCGGTCTCCATGAAGGGGACCGGTATCCCCGCGGCTTGCAGCGCCGGCATTGTCACGTTGGAAAAGAGCAGGCTCTTATTCAACGGGGGCAACTCCTCAGCGGGAGGGAGAGTAGCTACTCCGACTGTAGTCGGAGGGATCACAGCAGCGGTGGCTGGGGTTTGCGTCACCGATCCGCCTTGCTGACCGGGCGACGAATCGGGGCGGTGCGTCTTCAAGATGGTAATTTCTCGACGGAGGGCCTTGAGTTCCTCCGCCGTGGCGGTCTCCTCTTGCTTACGCAGGATGGTAGCCTCCTTGGCGCTGGCAGCTATGTCCGCCTGCCAGGCCTTGGTGAGCACGCCTTCCAGGGCGGTTAATCGATCGCGTTCTCTCACAGCTTGTACCTCGGCTTGGGCCGCGATAGTTTCCTCAATAAAAGTCTTGAGGTTTTCTCGCAGCGCCGACGGTTGCGCTGCGAGCTTCTCCGCTACAGTATTGAGCGTGAATCTTTCAGCTTCTCGGAGGGCCTCGCGGCAACTCCGAGTGATCCACGCCGCAACTGGCGAAGGCACGTCTCGAGGACGGGTCTCACGGGACGATTCGGACCGGGATACCATAGCCTTGAGCTTGTCGAAACCTGTTGAAACAGAGAGAGAACACCTAGGACCAAAAACGGTAAGGGATAAGGGACACTCCGTAGACTTCTAGGTCGGGAGACCAAAATGTCGTGCACTGAGGGGGAAGGGTGGGATCCCCCTCTGGCAGAGCGCGCGCGTTCGGGGCGCGTGTAGGGGATTCGGGAGACCACCCGTAAAGGAACCGATACGGGGCCGGGCGCTATGCGCAGTAGGGAATTGGAGAGGTAAAAGGAAATGGAGGACACGCCCAGGAGGGGCGGAGCGGTAGGGACAGGCTGGCGCGCACGCTACAGTAGGGTAGCAGGGGGCGCGCGCGGTAGAGGTAGGTGGGAATCGGGACGTAGATGGCTCGCAGGGTACCGTCGTGCGACGGGGACCGACGCGAGGCTACGATTCCGTTCCAGAAACCCGAGTTCTAGACCCAAAGCTTCGTGAGGATTTACTTAGGGTCGGACGTCAACTATATAGGAGTCGACGTCGCGATATAATAATAATAATACTCATTAAATTAAGAGGGGCACGACACCCGTGACACGTGGTGGTGGGCCACGGGTACACGTGGTTAATGGCACGGATAAACGTGAAGTATAACACGGGTACACGTGCGTAAATGGCACGATTAACGTGAGGGATAACACGGGTACACGTGGGTATAACTGTCAGTACTTCGACAGGGCTCCATGGAGCTTACACCCGGACACGGGAGGGGGTTTGGATAGACGGTTACACGTGGTATATATCTCACTTATGATGGTGAGGCATTCCGCGTGTGCTACAGTACAGCAACGCGGTTACGCGGGGCGGTCAGTGCTCTACACCATCGTGCAGAGGCTCCGACATTATGTCGAGGAGCACCAGCGAGACTGGGACGAATTCCTCCAGCCTCTGACGTATGCTTATAACATCCAAGTCCACCGGTCAACAGAGACTACTCTGTTAGACCTGGTGTTTGACAAGACAACCGTCCGGATTAACCGTCGCTGGTACAGCGCCCCAGGCTGCGGGAGTCGCCCATGACGACCCACGTACTCCCGTACAGTACAAGCGGGCGACTCTTCGCAAGCTACGGGATGTCCTCGACCGTGCGCGGGTAAAGATGAACGCGGCCCAGAAGCGGTATAAGGAGAACTTCGATAAGAAAGTCCGATTCCGACCGGTAATACAGGGGGGCGACCAAGTCTACGTGGATCGCCCTCCCCGAGCCCTCTGAGCGGCTGAACGACGTGGCCGTGACGGACAGGGGCTTGCGAAGGACGACATGTCCGTCAAGCTTTCACCGAAGACGGAAGGACCCTTTCGGGACCGCCAAGACACGGACACGACCGTTACTATGTAGCTAGACGGGCTTTCCGTACAAGTCAGTATTGACCGCGTTACGCGGATGCCGACGGGCCCGGGGGACCGGACCATGCCTACAGGGGGCATAAGTGCCCCTTCCGAACGGATTAAACCTCCCATGGGGATGGTGCTAATACCCTCGAGGAGTTCGTCGTCGACCGTCTCGTAGCGCATCGCGACACCCCTACCGGTTTGGAATACAAAGTGCGGTGGTATGGCTACACCCCCGCGGATGATACATTCGAACCCGCGGAGGGCCTACCACAAGCCTTTATCGATCGGTATTGGCGAGCCCGCCGAGCTTAAAATTCCGCTCGGTGGCGCAAGCTAAGAAGGGGGGTCTGCCAGATACTGTACCGGTTGAGACCACCCGCATGTAGGGCATGCGGGGTGCAGAAGTCGCCTACGGGACCGTCACTACCGCTCGGAACTATACGCACTACGATGGGCTTTGCGCCCTCTAAACTACGGCTGGCAGTCGACTCCGTCACCCCACCGAACTAAGGGCCTGAGTTACAAAATTGGGCAGCCCTCCGGGGAGGTGCCGGGTGTCAAATACTGTACACGCCGCCTATCAGGCGTGTAATCCGAAACGGTGAAGTCCAGGGACCTCAGGGGGATCGTCTAGGTCACTATGTGTCCCCCCAGGTCGACCATGGTCGACGATGGGGAGCTACGGCACGCCCGCGGTGCTCAAGATAAATACCGTCTCGGATACCTACAGCGGCGGCGCGACCCCCCAAACGTGGCAAAAAATTGCCAAGTGTCATTCCCGTACTGGTGCAGTGACCTGCGGCAAAAATACGGGGACCAAATTGTGAGGGGTGACACCGTTCGGTTCGGCAATTAAGTCGAAGTTCGGGCTACAATGGAGCCCCTAGCGGGCTCAATAAAAAGAGATTTTTGCTGTATCATTTCCTTCCTCCTCAGACCATTTTAGTGCCAATGCCCAGGTACGGGCATCCTCATATACTGTACGCATACCTCCTGGTTCTGGAGGAACACCTGACGGATACTTCTCCGAAAATTTCTGTTTGAACTTACCAGGTAGGCTCATAAAGAAAAAGATATACTCCTCGTTCTCCGGAACAGCGGTTATTTCGATTAGTTTCTTGAACTTAGACACATGCGTATCCATAGAGCCTTTCATTTTAATTTCCATAGATGAGCATAGATGAGCAGACTCGTGCGAAGGTT
>NW_005178956.1:117986-119644 GCF_000350225.1 Chondrus crispus
CGAACCTTCGCACGAGTCTGCTCATCAGGAGGAACAAACTCCATTATCATTGACCTCTGAAGAGCCTCAATTGAATCCGGTTTCTCATTTCTATCCTCTAGATTCAGCAACCATACGGCTCCGGAGTCAGTAAAGTAGCATTTAGCTAGTGCGAGCAGCCTTTCCTCCGTAATTCCTGAAAAAGCTCCTGCCTTCTTGACATTGTATATGAAACACTTCACTTTCGAAGACGTGCGGTTCTCGCCTTCTCCGTTATAAAAGGGGATAGATGGAGCTTTGATAGACGATGAAGCTCTATTCTGCTGCGAAGGTGTTGGTGGAGGCACATACGTGCCTTGGAGCTCAGAAATAGTCTGCATCTGGGCTTCAATCACTCTTTGCTGATCAGTGACCCTGCTTTCGAGCTCCTGGAGGCGTTCCATGAGAGCCTCCTGTGTCATTGTTCGTGTTCTTGGCATTCGTTTCAGCCTGAAAGTTACTCTTAGATGCTACCAAATGTAATAAAGTTGCTCCAATTAACCACTTTACTTCCGACAATAAAACAACACACACGATTCTACGATCGTCCTTGTCCCGTCTCGAGGTTCACCTCAATCTTATACTGTTCACAGCCTTTCGAGACATGTGAACCTTGACACGAAACTGAATACGAAAATATGCCGTGGCGACCGTTCCTGTATTTGTATTCAGAGTCCATCTCGTGACACCTCTAAGCGAGCGGTATCTTCCGAGAGCGGGGGCACCCACTCTCTTACACACTGCGTTGTACAAACGGGCGATACGATCACGCGACTAAGATTCAGTGTGAAGAGCGATGTGCAACAGAAGTTTACTCCGAAAGGTCGATGCCCCCTCCTTACTCAAGTCTCCTCATTTCTCTACACTAAATAGCTGAGCTACGGGGCGGCCGTAAAACCGAATCTACTCAATCTTCCTCCCTCCACGTCAGCCATCCTTGCCTACAGCCCGGCTGTGCTCAGGCACATTCTGTCCGGGCTGTTTCGCGCAGAAGGCGGCACGGCGATTCCCTGACAGCTCCCTTCATATTTCGATCCGCCAGGCATGCCTCTCGCTGATTCGGCGAGAGCACCCCACGTGTCCGAAAACAATAGAAAATAAACTCTCCGGCTCATCTGGGGGAGCACTGTTTTGCTGACACCCTGGATCCCAACGCTCGCTACCGTTATGATTGTTACACGATGGGAGATTGACAGCGGCGGCGCTCTCGTTGGTTGACGATAAACAGCTACCGATCTAAATCGATGACAACGACATGATGGCACCCAACCCGTGGGCGAGAAATCTTACTAAGTCCTGACATCATACAAGATCCATAGTCGACAGCCCATGCAAACGTTCGTCATTGTGGCAGTTCGCATTTCTCTTCCATTCTACAGTATCTTGACATGTTGAGGGCGTGTCTTAACAGGCTGGTTTTTGCTTTGCCTTGCCCGGTTTTGCCAGGAATACTTTTAAATTCTTAACAAATACCGTATGCTTCTTAAGCCGTTGCTTTTCTTAAACACATAAATTAAAACGTAGGAGCCACTCATAGCACGCCAAGTCACTTCTTTGGGCAAGGCAAAGCAAACCGCAGCAAAACGGGGCATGTTAAGACACGCCCTCAACATGTTAAGATACAGTAGAATGGTAGAGGC
>NW_005178956.1:119744-136685 GCF_000350225.1 Chondrus crispus
ACCCTGAGGGTGTGTCTTAACATGCCCCGTTTTGTCTAGAAGAAGAAAAGAAGTCGACGCACCCCTGGCAGCCTGCGCAGCGACGCATCCATATAACCCTGTGCGGCCTCTTCCGCTCCCCAACGTTAGCTCCATCACCCCGTCAAACGCCCCTCGCGCGCCCACAACTTACCCACTATGCCTCGGCTAAACTTCCCCCTCACCACCCTTCTCCTCCTCCTCTCGCTCAGCCTCTGCTCCCTTGCGTAGCCAGGCCACGGCTCTGGGCCGTCCCGTTTCACCCGCAAAAAGTATGTCACTATCAGCGGCAAGCGTATGGCCTACGTGGAAGTGGGCACTGGAGACCCCATTGTCTTCCTTCACGGCAACCCGACCTCCTCGTACCTGTGGCGCAATATCATGCCCTTCCTCGAAGGCAAAGGGCGTCTCATCGCCCCGGATTTAATCGGCATGGGTGACTCCGACAAGCTGGACAACAGCGGCTCAAACAGCTACACTTTCGTCGAGCACACCAACTACCTCTTCCCGCTGCTCGAGGCCATCGGCGTGAAGGTGCGCGTCACCTTGGTCATCCATGACTGGGGTTCCGCTCTAGGCTTTCTGTGGGCGTACTACAACCGCAATAATCCCAACGCAGTCAAGGCCATCGTGTTCTTCGAGGCGCTTGTCGCCCCCTTCCCCTCATTCGACGAGCTTCCAGACCGCGCAGAGGGCTTCTTCTGCCTTTTGAGGAGCCCGGCGGGCGAGAAACTTGTGCTGCAGGAGAATTTCTTCCTCGAGGATGTCCTCTTTGATACAGGCAATTTCAGCGAAAAGGATAAAGCAGTCTACCGCAGGCCGTATTTGAAACCAGGAGAGTCGCGTAGGCCAATGCTGACGTGGACGAGGCAGATTCCCATCGGTGGTAAGCCGGCGGATGTCACCGCACTGATCGGTGCGTACTCAAAGTGGCTCGAGAAGGCAAAGATTAGGAAGTTGTTCATTAACGCCGAGCCGGGTGTCCCTTCGCCTTTTGCCAGGCCGATCGTGCGGAAGTGGCCTATGCTGACGGAAGTTACGGTTCCGGGATTTCATTTCATACAGGAGTTGGGTCCCGGGCGGAGTTGGCCGGGCTATTAAGAAGTGGTTGTGATTGTATCAGAATTGGTTATGGCAGAGCTACTACTGCCTGTGTAATATTATCGTTAACTAAATGATGGACTTAGAGTTTATGTTCAAGTGACTGAACAAGCAGTTAATCGCAAGAACGGGAGCTTTGCACAAATGGTGTACGGTATTTGGTGTTTTCGCTTCCTTTTGTTGACAAATGTAAGTTCGAGAAGAATGTGATGTTACCTTTTTTGTCTGCTCAACGTACCCCTCAAAACTTCGCAGTAGTGGAGTTCTGTCTGTGCGAGGAAACGGCGACAACTTCTTGCATCGCTGACCCGCATGCAGTGTATGAGGGTTCCATCTACACAGACCACTCGACATCGGGAGCAGTGAGATAGCACAAGGCCCGAACCCACTCCTTTATTATTTCTCTTTCTCCTTCCCTCTACTTTAGTCCGTCTGCGCGCGGGGCGCTGCGTCGTCGCTGATGCGCTGACAAGTGCACCTCGTGTACCCCTGTTCATGTAAAAGGTCGCGTGATGCCGTGCAGGACAGTGGGCGGCACGGTTTTGCGAAGGACCTTGCTTGCGTCGTGCTTGCAGTGACATTATCTGAACCTCATCGTCTGTTTCTGTTTCTGTATGCGCCGCATCGACGACATTCTACCCAACCATCCGCCCCTGAACCAATTCCGGCGCGAGCGACCACGAACCTACCACCACCTACTCCGCAATATCAAACAGCACAAACACCTTCACCTCAACATCGAGCTCTCCGCCCGACACGAACGTATCAGCCTGGGTTCCAAACGCCGCCTCTGCGAATTGATTCTCCCGCGGCGCCTGTATCGCAGTTTCGCTAATCGCGAGCACCTTCCCCAGCTCCACGCCGGCGCTCTCTGCGAACAACATTGCCTTCCTCTTCGCGTCGGCCACGGCGAGCCTCCTGGCCTTGTCCTTCGTCATCTGTGAGTCCTCCAACCCGAACGTGACCCCATTAATCTCGTTACTCCCGGCGCGCACCAGCGCGTCGAGCACCCCGCCGACGGCATCCACATCGCGCACCTTGATCGAGATAGAGTTGGACACGGTGTACACGCGCGTCCTGTTCTCCCGACGCCCGCGAGTGTCCTGGAACACGTCGAAGGATGAAGTCTGCACGTCTGTGTCAGCGATGCCTTGCTCCTTCAGCACGGCGACCACGCGCGCAAACTTGCGGTTGTTCTCCGACAGCGCGGCTACTGCAGTAGTAGCCGTCGTCGTCACGCCGGCATCTATCGTGGCTAGGTCCGGGACGGCGCTGGCGCTGCCTTCGCCTACCACGTTGATCGTGCGCGCGGAGGCCGTCAGAAGCAGCGTCGCGAGGAGGAGAAGGGTGACTTTCATGGTGGCGGCTTGTTTGCGCAGTTGTTTTGATCAGGTGGTTGGGAGGAGTACTGCTTGGGTGCTGAGACGAGAAGGGATTGTAGTCGGCGTAGTCAGATACATATGTGTATGTACACATATATATAGTAGTCTGGAGCCCCTAACCCTGAGCTTGGTTAAGGATGCAGGCGGAGGGCGACAAGTGTGAGTGATTTAGAGGCGGGCGAGAGGTGATGAGGTGTTTGCCACGTCGGCTGTGAGAGAAGGAATCGAAAGAGAGAAAGAAGCGTGGCGAGATTGGTATGAAGAAGAAACGCCAGGGAATAGTGGCAATCGTGGGGTAGACGGGAGCGGTATACCTCGAGAGAGGCGCCAGTCATCGTCAGAGAGGCCTGCGGGTATATCTTAACGGTGGGTGATGTTGCAGTATCGCACAGTATGAGTAAAAGTCAACATACTCCTCTTCATCCGTACAATCCGTACCGGAGATATAGGATGTGAGGGCCACAGAAGGGATTGGAGATTCTACAATTACCTATTGTAGGATGGTGCGGACGCTCCATGCAAGTTTCACTTGTGCAATACGTACAGTAACAAAGTGATGCTGTATGGAGTGGATGTTGCAGAAGCGAGAGCCTCCTCCTGCATTTTGAAACCGTACGGACGCACCGGGGGCATGTGATGGACGATGAGAGAGCGAGTTGATGATCGCATAATAGTAGGCGCATCACATGTGCGCAAAGTGACTTGTGCAGGTGCGAGAAACTCAAATGTAGCGCGGTGGAGAAAGCGGGAAGATTGGTTAGAGAGGCCATCCGTTACTTTGCTCATACAATACTACTCTGTACTATGTGGATGACGATACAACTGACAATACTGTATTACAGAATACTACTGTACGAGATGCGATATTCCGGACATGCACTGTACTGTAGTGTTCAGCAACTTGAAGAAGGGAGAGTCCAAATGGAGGTGGGAATAAGTGGATGATCAACTACGGGGTGATATCTGCAGCTGTTGATGATGCGGTGTGGACTTTTGCGACTCTGGTGAGAAAGTACAGTAGTCGCACATGCATGCCCCTTTGTGTTTTCTGTAGACACGGCTAATGTACAGAATGGTGCGGTACATTGCAGTACAAAAGATAATTTCTCCACCGGTTTGCTGATTGAGCACACATGAGACCCGAATGTCCCTCCATTCTATCCCTCCATTCTCTGGTGCGAAGGAAGAAGCGGGACTCATACTGTAGGGTTGAGCCTTTGTTAGATCGCCGTGATATTCAAATTTAAAAGAAATCATCCAATGAGCGGCTGGGCAACATTTGCGCCAGGTCACCCAAACGTGCTCGGAGAGAAGACGACTGCATCCAATTTGCTTCAGAAAGCTGCCCATATTTCCATATTTCCATGACGTCGCACAAAACTGCTTGTTCCTCGCCGCAGGACCTTGGCTTCATCAATACTGTACATAGAGCAATGTCCTTTCGTTTACCCGCAACGTGTGCTCCTCGCCCTGTGTGGAGTCTCAAGACTTGTTCACTACTGTACCGCATAAACATCACTACAAAGCATGTACTGTACCATACATTTGCCTTTGTACTGTACTGTGCCCATTCCACTCCGCGCTCTCGTGACGCTTACCCACTGGTTGCACACGCATCGCTCGACGCTTGTCTGTTGCGACTCTGTTGGGATAGCACGCGGATATGAGGGGCGCGCACACACAAGGAGGAGAACGGCAGTGCGTGAGTGGGTAAGGAATGGAGCGGAGGCAGCAAGGGAGGCGCACGAAAACGAGAAGTAGAACCAGGGATGATGACAGGACACTAGTACAGTATCTGCTGTTGTAGAGTTTTCTAGGTAGCGCACGAGCCGCGCCGATCGAACTGAGTTTGAATGCGTAGGACATGATAAGTGCACCACCATTCTACATGTGAGCAGATTGTTCGTGCTTAGAGGGAGGAGGAGCTATACACTGTAAGTTTGTAAAGAGAGTACTACCTGTACTGTACGAAAGAACCATACAGAGAGGACTCGCCCAATAGTGCCGAATTGAGTAATTCCACGAATGAGTAATGCAGGGGTTTTTCGGTGAACACAGGTTCTCATACCTTGCATTGCTGTTAGACACCTGTCCTAGACGGGGACGCGGCCACGAAGATGCCCAACAGTAAACGGATCATCCTTTCCAACAGACCTGTTGACAGCTAAAAAGGGGGGCTGCGAGCGTAGGGGAGAGAGAAAAGCGAGATGTTTATTTCAAGAGCGGGGGTCGGTCCGGGAGTTGTTCTATTTTTTCTGTCCCTCTTGTCGCAGGGTGTCGCGGCGCGCCCCTTTCTCTTGTAGAGGGGCCGCCAGCATCTTCCACTTCCCAGGACCGCTGTTCTTCAAAGGGAGATTGACCACGTGTACACCTGGCGTACACGTAGACCAATAAAATCATGTTTTGAAGGCTTTGGTCCTGGCGCCACTCCTGGGTACTGTACCCTGTACAGTTGTGAAGAGTCGGATACTGAAATAATAATCACATGATTTGATTGGATATGTGCGTCTGGCACACAGTGGAAACACGCGCGCATGACTCCACAGAACACATCGCATGTACGCCTATACGACGATATATAGAGTAGAAGTGACACCCAGTGAGCAGAATGCAGATGCAGACAGTGAGAGCAGGGGACAAGCGAAAGGGTGAGAGGACAATAACGTGGGCAAAAGGAAGGAATTCTCAGTCGGATGCACGGGAAGACGAACAGACGGATGGGTAAAGAATCAAGGGAAGAAGCCGATTCGTGCGACATGGAAAGAGATGGCAAGTGCATGCCGCTGCACCGAAAGGATGAGTGTAACGGAATGGGGGCTGGACCCACGAAGAAGGAAGTGGTATCACCACTGACAGAGGCGAATTCGGAGGATGAATCGAAGGATCAATGCGTACGTATGATGTACATAGCATGGACGAATGCAAGGAAAAGGCAGCTGAAAGACCCGCAAAAAGGGAAACGAGCGAGGGGGAAACGATGGATCCCGTAGCTAGAAGGGTACGGCATGAGTACTTATAGACGGGAGGTAGCTGAGTTAGCAAAGAAAAGGAGAGAGCATCGATCGACGCCAGCACATGCTGATTACATTTGCCGAACCCGTATCCACAGTGTAGTCCGAAGGAATCAACCAATCAGCGATATCGTCATGAACAACGATTTTCTCACAACAGTACCCCAAATCTCCCCCACACGACCCCCTCCCCAGCCGCACACCCGGGCAGGGGCAACATATATACTGACTGCAGGCCGCTCCTTTGCTCCTGGTGATCGGCTTGAGTCAGGGAACCGGCGCTCGACCTTGACGATCCAATTGACACAATTTAGTGTCACCATCGACACCAATCCCCCAATCGCTCCACGTTGCCTCGTGTTTTCCTGGAGCCTCACTGTAACTATTTTTCTCTAACCTTAATCCATTGTTCACACAACTTGAGTGCACATACTAACTATTTTTTTTCCTCACTTCTGCACGAAGTTCGTTCATAGCGTGACGCAGATTCGGGCGTTTGCTTGCCATAGATACTTGACTTGATTGTTTGTGTGGCGGACTCAGGTGAGGTTTTAATCCTCGGGTCTGCCTCTTGCAAGCGGTCTCATTTGGCATGGAAACATGAATCAAATGTGCGTCACTCTGCATTCATCCGGTGTGGCGGCTGTCTCGTCCTCTTCGTCAACCGCAGCGCTTCCGGCGTTGTTCTCGACGAAAGAAACATCACATGCACCTTCTTCTACGCAGGCTTCTCCAAGGGATTGTTCTCGGCCTCCGACGGCATGCTGTCGTCCACATTTTCCCAGGAGATGAAACGAGTTATCCTGAGCATTCCGGTCCTGGGGTGCGACGCCCAGATGTCGTACGCCGCCATAGGTATCTTCTTCGTCACATGCAGTGGGTTTTCATTCGAGCTTTCGTTTCTAATTTCTAAATGCATAAAAGGGGCCATACATCTTACGTAGCTTTGAGCAATAACGCAATTAACTATTTTGCTACAATCTATATGCGTCTTCACTCCATGGTGTCCTGCTCACTTTTCCTTGCACGATAGGGTACGAGTCGACGAGCATGAATAGATTTCCTCGACATTTTCGGCCATGACACGACTCTAACACGTAGCGAGGGTGGCGTCCTTCTACGATTCTGCATAGCCCGTAGAACTTTGATACGAATGCAGGCCATTTCGTGCCACCGAATGAAGTTCCACGAGCGACAAGAACTTTGTCTCCCACTTCGAAGAAGTGAGACGACGACGCTACGAGCCTCTTTTCCACAGAGGCCCCCGAGCGAACCGCTCGTGGGACAGATCCAGTCAGGAGCTCCAAACGACGATGATGGTCTAAGGAAGGAACAACTAGGCTTGCACCTGTCTCTGCACTGGAATCCATCCGAGGCGGGATCCCATACATCAGTTCGAATGGCGACACGCCGTTCTTCATGGCACGTCGGCGATATCCATACAGAACCTGGGTGAGTGCTTTGTCCCACTCTATTACAGTTCCAAGAACTGTCTTACGGACGGCAGCCTTCAAAGTTCCAACCATTCTCTCTGCTCTACCGTTAGACATGGGAGCGTAGGCGAGGACGGTGCGCCAAGTGATACCGTGCCGAGCCATGAAGCTAGAAACGGCCGAGGCTGTAAAGCAGGTAGCATTGTCAGAGACAATGGTTCTCGGAGGGCCGAATGAGTACATGATTTCTCTCTTGACGAAGTCGAGAACTACTTGAGCAGTACTATCAGCAGTGGATAGAGCAATTGGCCATCCTGTGAGGTGTACGACCGCAACCAACACGAAGCGATTTCCAGACGAAGTGACAGGGAAGGGTCCAGCAAAGTCAATAGAGAAAACATCAAACAAGCTTGTGGTGGGAAGGCCCAAAGTTGTCTCATACCTGGGAATCGGACGTGCCTTCTGACACCCGTCACAACTCTTCACGTAGTCTCCCACGTCCATACAAACGGTCGGCCACCAGTAACTTTCCGTGACAAATTGACGAGTGGTCTTCAAGTCCCAATGACCAATGTCGTCATGGAAACCCTTCAGTATCTTTTCGCGATCGGAAATTGGGGCAACAACACGAAGGCCATGAATGGTGCGGCGGAACAACTTCGACTCCCAGACAAGAAAGTTCTTCGCATTATTCTTCATGCGAGACTTCCTGTAATCATCCAACCCAACCGGTGTTTCGCCTTGCAGATAGGACGTGATATCTTGGCAAGACTCTTCTAGATCTTCTGGAGAGTAGATCGGGGTCGTGATAGCGAGGGCAAGGTCTCCCTCTTCCTGGCAAGTTGGGTTGTCGCCGTTCTTGGGCTGAATGCGAGAAAGGTAATCGGTTGCACTGTTTGCGGATCCACGACGATATTCCGCGGTGAAGTCGTACTCGGCTAAGAAGTCTAGCCAACGAGTCAAACGACCGTGGATGTCTTTCTTCCGAAAGGCGTAACTAAGAGCCTGGTGATCCGTAACCAACTTGAAAGGTGTAGACGAAAGCAAGTAAACACGAAATTTCTTCAAAGCAAAGATGACCGCAAGCGCCTCACGCTCACAAGCGGAGTACTTGCGCTCAGAAGTATTCATAGTACGGCTTGCGTACTGGATGGGGTGTATTTTCCCATCTTCCTTCTTTTGAGCCAACACAGCCCCGACGGAGACCGATGACGCATCCGTCTCAACGACGAAGGGCTTCTCGAAGTCTGGGTAAGCCAAGACTGGCGGAGAAGTTAACTTTATGCGTAGTTCATCAAAGGCTTCTTGCATTTCTCCGGTCCATTTCAATCTGCCGTTTCCGGATGTAGCCGCATGGAGTACCGCAGCAATGTCCGCAAACTTGCAGATGAAACGACGGTAGTAGCTTGCTAACCCCAGAAAGCTCCTAAGTTCAGTCGTAGTGGTCGGGATCGGTGCATTCCGAATCACTTCGACCTTGCTCGGGTCAACGGCAATCCCGCCTTTGTCGACAACATGACCGAGCAACTCGATCTTCGCCTGGGAGAAGCTACACTTTGTCAGCTTAAGCTTAAGACCAGCCTCGTCAAGCACATCAAATACATGCTGCAGGTGGCGAAGATGTTCTTCTATAGTCTTAGAGAACACCACAAAGTCATCGAGGTACACACGCACAAACCGCACTCCGCGAAAGATTGTATCCATCATTCTCTGAAATGTCGAAGGCGCATTCATCAATCCAAAGGGCATGACTTCGAACTTATACATCCCGTAGCGACAGACGAAAGTAGTCATTTCTTTGCATTGTTGTGCCATCCGAATTTGCCAGTAACCACTGAACAAATCCAGAGAAGTGAAGTACGCACTTCCTTCCAAGTCATCAAATATCTCTTCTATTTTCGGCAAAGGCCATCTGTCTGCTTTCATCTTCTGATTCAGAGAACGGTAATCAACACAGAAGCGTGGATTCCCATCTTTTTTGGATACGATGACGACCGGAAGGGACCATGCGGCGCTGGAAGGCGTGACGATTCCTGCTTCCAGCATTTTGTCCAGCTCTTTCCGAACGATTTCGTTATGCAAGAGAGCCATTCTCCTCGCCGAGTGATAAATCGGATTAGTATCATCTAACTCGAAATGGTGCTTGATTGGGACTTCAGCAGGCCGAAGGTCGTCAAGGGATGTAGCAACGATACTCTTATCCATCAGGGCGGTCTCGATGACTGCTTGAGCTTCATTGTCAAGATGCACAAGTTTTTCCCGAAGCATTTTCACGGCCTTGTGGATGACATTCGAATCAGGTGATTCTACTTCCTCATCTTCTCCGATCGCTTCGTCCAGAGTTAAGTCTAGCTCGAAAGGTTCATCGCCGAGGATGGCGACAACGTAAGTCTCTTCTTCCGACGAGTTTTCTGAGGCGAACGACTCGACATCAGAAGTGAAGTCCTCACTATCAGTCTCCGAATCCGCGACGATAGGACTTATTTGATCAAACTCCAGACTCATTTTCACGGTTTTGTTTCCGATCAACATACTAACAGACTGGTGACCTAGATCGATGCAGGCTTGAAGTTCTTCGAGAGTTGGATACCCGATTAAGATATCAACTGGGGATCCTTCAACAACCAAGAAGTTGAGTGAAGTAACAGCGCCATTGAACGTGACAGGAACTTCCTCGAGGGAACCTAAGCAGGTTGTCTTTTGTCCATTGGCGACCGTAATCTTCGTCGAGGTCGGCTTCGAAGACAGAGAGAGCTTCGATGCCACAGACGCATTCATAACGTTAGGGATAGCTCCTGAGTCTAACAACGCTCTCATTTGTGTCCCGTAGACTTGTACAGAAACTACTTTCAGACGTTTCGGCAAAGTACCGATCGAAGCAGCTACAGGGCGTCTAGGGCGACTATTGAACAAACGACGGATCTCTTTCTTAGCCTCGTCGCCATCTCCTCGAATCAGTTGACCGAATGTCAAACCAGAGGGGGCGTTCGCGAGGGAAGAAACCACATCGTACTTCCCCGAGTGCTCTTGGACGGCGTTCTTCTTACTTGTCCTCTTCTTTCTTGTTCGGCGGCCGGGCTTAGGAGGTTTCCTCATGTGGTTCGGAGTCCAGTACTTACGCGGTTTGAGAAGGGACGGGATTGGCTCGCCGCCACCATCCTTTCGCGTCTTGGCCACCGGCTCTCCATCGGCGTTTCTCTTGACTGATGCCACTAACTTCTCATCAGCAGGGAGGTCGTCGTGCGTCACAACACTCACCTGGTTTCCTGCAGAGCCCGTCCGTGTACCCGACACGGCAATATCCGTCTGGGTCTTCTGAGGAGGGTAGGTACTGCTACCTCCCCTCTGTGGACCAATTCTAGCCCAACAGCTTGTCTCTGCATGACCAAATTTTCCGCAGCGAGGGGACTTCGTGTCCCTATGCGTATTCGCATCGCATCTATTAGCGCCATGACCCGGTCGTTTGCAATAAGAACAAGTACGATCGTGGGCGGGGCGGAATGCTGTTGCGTCATCCTTCCACTGATTCTTCTTGATAATAAGGGAAATATCGGCTAGTCGATCAGCTAAAGCGTCAACCTTCGTCTCGAGTGGAGACAAAGGAGCTTTTGAACGCATCATGACTCTTTTTGACCCACCTTGCCCTCTCGGCTCATACATAACTTGCGAGTTCTCTGACCGCTGGTAGCGCGAATTGCTCAAGGAGTTCGCCGCCGCCTGAAAGGCGCAGCGACCAGACCAGAAGTCCATGATTGCATCGAATAGGGCCTTGTTGGTCTTCGCACCTCGATAGATGGCAAACTGGGCCAACTCGAGATGTTCTATCACGGCGTTGCGAAGCAGTCTGAACTTCGCTTCGTCGTTGAATCCCGCCTTCTCGTAGAGACGGTATGAGTTTCGAAGGGACCCACGGAGATCCCCGAAAGAAAGGCGAGCGGCCATCGCATCCCGAATCACATCTTCAGGTGATTCAACCGAGGCGAACCGCTCGACCAAGGCCTTCTTGACCTTCTGGTAGTCGGAGCCATCTGCACTGATATCTCCGTTCTTGACAAAGGCTTGATAAAAGAACTCGAATGCATCTCCCTCCAGGTAGCGAAGGAGTTCAGATGCCCTTTCTTCGTCCGATTTTCCAGAGGTGGCAACATTCTCGAAGACGAAGAAGAACTTGTGAACGTCGGCCGGCTTCGACCCGTCAAACTGTGACAGGGAGCCGTCTTCTTTGCCACCCCTCCACAAGAGTACCATGTTGACAGCTAAAAAAGGGGGCGGCGCGCGTAGGGGAGAGAGAAAAGCGAGATGTTTATTTCAAGAGGGGGGGTCGGTCCGGGTGTTGTTCTTTTTTTCTGTCCCTCTTGTCGCAGGGTGTCGCGGCGCGCCCCTTTCTCTTATAGAGGGGCCGCCAGCATCTTCCACTTCGCAGGACCGCCGCCCTTCAAAGGGAGATTGTCCACGTGTACACCTGGCGTACACGTAGACCAATAAAATCATGTTTTGAAGGCTTTGGTCCTGGGGCCACTCCTGGGTACTGTACCCTGTACAGTACCCCAAATCTCCCCCACAAGACCCCACAGATCCTCTCCGTCTTACTCCAGTGACACGCAAGGGCACCGACACAACCACAACACAGCATGAAAAGACGAGTGCAGATGGAACCAAAGGGATAGAATCAAATGAGTGTGTTATTCCAGGTTTTGAGGAAGTAATTGCCTGCTTCACGGGAGTGGAGGAAATGGTGAACGATTTGGGTATCGAGGATGCAGTTTGCCGTTTGCACCGTGCAAAGCGCGAGTTTCTAACTGCACACGCTGAGCAGAGTCGTTCCGAGAGGCGCCAGACGCTTGTAAACGAGTATTTTGTGTGACCCCATTCATTAGTGCAAGATGCGAGTATTGCATGTTGTTGGAACCTTGCATGGGGGTGCACTACTTGGTGTGGTTGACTGTACAACGAATCCAATCAGTGTGCCCTTTTGCAATGCCCTTGTTGGCAGTGTTTGAGAGCTGCGCGCGTAGGGGGAGGGAAAAAGAACAAAGAAGAGAAATTTATTATGTTCTACGTCCTGTTCCCCCCTCCCCGTTATTTTCTCGTGGTGATGTCCTCCCTCTTATAGACAAGAAAAGACGGCCTCCACTTGACGGAATAAATGCCTTTTGTCGGGAGATTTCTATCGTGTACACGTGGTACACATGCAGACTAATTATTAAACTACAGATTTGGGTGATGTCTCAGGGTATGTCCTGAGGTATGTCTTGGGGTTTGTCCTGGGGTTTGGCCTGGATATCCCTCCCGACAGCCCTCATGTTCTTTTGTTTTCGATCTAGTGCAGAGTAGCTCGATTCTCTAAATGAGATCCATCTCAAAAGTAGCTGTCAAGTTCATATAGTTTTTATCGCCAGCCTTTCTTCTCCTTTTTCATCCTCATCCTGCCAACCTCAAAGATTTTTTCCTAAACGGAGCAGAGCACACCCACGGTAAGTTCTCTGTGGATAGGCCACTGCGCTATGTCTTTGATGAGGCCCAGACGCTTTCTCTCAATTTTCCTGCTTGACCAACATCGTAGAAATGAAAGTCTTTAGTTTTCCATGTTTATTTTCTTCTTCCCAAGTCAGCGGTCACTTTTAACATTAGGAAATCAACGAGTTTCGCGAAATCATATCTCTAACAACTCAGCCCTCTATAAACAGGACCATTGCTCAGGAACAGTTGGTGCGGACGAGCTCCAAAAAAATGACATGTTTGTACTCGTCGCAATTCAGGCTGTGGATGTCCTACAATGAATACAATTCTATTTCGCGAACTCGTAATACTTCTAACAAGCGAGATTCACGCCTATCCATGCGAATACCACTTCACCAACAACTGCAATCACATGATTTCATGCAAAGCTGCGTGAATGCCCGCTCTGCCACTCATTCCCGAAAGCGATTCTGTTCAACTGGCACAGCATACGTACTGGATGGCCAACTTTGATTTATTTCTCCCAATTTGGAAAGGTCCTCGCAGCATTTAGAAGCCTGAACCTGTTGTCGTAGAGAAACTGAAAATAAGTACCAGGCCATCTTGCAAAGAGAGGTAGTAGTTGAAGCTAGTCGATACCGGGCCTTCACGTCAATGTCTAGCGGGAGAATGATAGGCATCGATATTTCACGCATATGCGATTGTCCCAGCTTCTATGTATTAATCCGTACTTGTATTTATTTTCATTCCAGAGATCGGTGAAGCCTGCATGCACAACAGTCGAATAGACTCTCACTGTTATTAATCCCTTGAACTTTCACAGTACTTCAAAGATCGAGAGCTTTAGATGTTCGGTACTATGGCTCTGCCGTTTTGTTTTGAAATGGACTGGGTACTACTCAATGTTTCGGCGACCTGGTTTCGCTGAAAATTTAGAACCGATATCAATGTTCTCTGGTTTCTTTTCTTTTCGAGTAGGGTCTTGTATGCGGCCTTAGCTTCATTGAAGTATTAGCTTCATAGAGAGAGTGCTACCACCACGCAAACCGATAATAATACCGAAATTCAGACATTGATAAGCTGTAAACACCATCAAAAAAACTTCTCTCTCCTGTTCAGAGTAACCGTTCTACCCAAAGTTTTAAGCCGTTAACTCTCATTTTTTTGAAACTATATGCTTCTTTCGGGGTACAGCAATTTCAGAAACAGGACAGTATCATGTTGATTCAAAGCACAGCATGCTGGAAAGCGTCTGCGAGGTCACATAGGCACCAATCCTGCCTTTGCATAGAGAAAAGATGGTTGTTCCATTGCTTTGGTTGGCATGCATTCAATCCATTTGTATCGTAGATGCTAATGGGTTTGCGTATTCTATGTGAGCGTTTGAAAGGTGTTGTTGACGCAGCATATTCAACCTTGATCTCTAGCACCTGCGTGGAGTGACATATAAGCGGAACATCACAGAAGCGATTCGCCTGAAAACGGTAATATATTTTGAGAATGCATTTACGCCGGTATATCAATCAAGCACAATAGCTGAGACACAACCATAGTGCCTTCGTTCCACGGTTATCGATTAGTATATACTGTATAGTAGTATATACCTTCGCAGCCAAGTAGAACTAGCTCGATAAACACACCATAACCAGGGGTGAACGGGAACGACAGGTCATTTACTTATCACAGGTATTGTGCTCAGGATTTTGTTCATAAATCAAGAAACCGCTCTCAATTTATTTGTGAATGTTAGGTCGATTTTTTGTAAAAAAGCAAAGAGAGAGAAACAGAGAGGGAGAGAGAGAGGAAAAGACATGAGAGGTGTAGAGTGTAATCTTCCTCTGACTAACAATTTTTTTGTAGATGGGAGGCATTCCTCGAAAAGTCTACAGCCTTTCACAAAAGGCGCGTCTGAAGCCTTGCCTACACTACTTGATCATATGTGAGATGCGAAAAAAAGGATTGATTGAAACTGGAGAAAATCAGATGATTCCCTTTCTTGTTTTCCCCTTCAGATTCCATTTTATAAACTTTTACATGGACAAGGATGAGCAAAATCTCCACGACACAAAATTTCTCTACTGGAAGGGAGGCGTTAAATCATGTACGGACGAAAGGTCACGTTGAGAAGATTTCTCTTTTTAAGATCTAGTACAACTAGAAAGAAGATGGAATCTTTTTGACCGCTCCTATACTTGGTACAGAAGCGGGCCTCACGATTGCTGAAGAGAATGGTGCGGGTGCCGTAGTGTGTTCTCTATCTGCACTCTGTATCGTTTGTTATGGGCCAATGTAAAAAACTATGTTCCCGATATCCAAGCACCAAGCAATACAATTATCAGGTTACGATTACGGAATACGGCCAATTTTCAGAAGAGGTGACAATCGATAAAAAGCGATATCCGAGACTTGTCTCAGGTGGTTGAAGCATTTCTCCGTCGAACGAACCACGCTATTGTAGTGTCTATCTGACCGGGGCTTGTCCTCATAATATGAGGACTATAACTTAAATTGAACATTTAGAACTCTATCTTGGACACTATTTCCTTAACGTATTTGTTCTCGGCAATAATATACGTTTTACAGAACGCCTAGAAAGCAGAGCTTTGAATACACAGAAAGTTTAAGAATGTAATAAAAATTGAGTACCTAGTTCCCCTTTTTAGACTGGCGTTTTTGGTTTCGAAGTTGTTTGACATGCGGTTTTATGGCGGTTTAAAAAAGCTTAACAGGAACAGGAAGAACGTGCAATTCTCACAAAAAGTTCTTTCTGGCCCCAGGGAAGAACTCAAGTACGGTGGCGGCGGTATCTTTTTTTCTTCTTGTCCATAAAGCGCAAGTCAAAAAAAAAAAAAAAAAATCGAGAACAACGGTCCTGTAGACAGTAGGGGCTTGATATAATTGATAATAATTGAAGACGCCGAAAAAGGGCCGTTTTCTTGTCGTTTTACACTGAAAGTGTATTATGAAAGGTCTCCATCCACACTCGCTGCAGGCGTTCCAAAGTGTACACTGTACATACTACTGTACTCTCTCACACACACACCTACACGTTGTATCCGGGAAGCATGACGGATTTGCCGGGGCGCAACGAAGCGGAATCGCCCAAGTCAATATTGCCGCTGGAGACGGCAGCGGAGAGGTGGTCGGGGAGCTGCTGTTGCTTGTGCTTGGACCACAGGTAGACCTCGGGGTGGTGTCGAATCAACCGCTGTTTTTCGCGCTTGCGCATCGTGCGCAACAACGGCAGCAGCAGCAGCGAAAACAAGCTGGCGCCGGTGAACAGGGAGGCATACCCCGTGAGATCCACGATCCATTGACTAGCGGGGTACGTCGACTCGCGGTAGTACTCGTCCGTGACGAACCGGTTGTAGTTGTAGAAGATGCGGTACACGAGCCAGTAACCGAAGAGGGGCGTCACGTCATCCTGCATGAGGTTGGACGTGGAGCTGGCGATGTCGTAGCGGTCCTCGCCGTACACGACGACGGGGCGGAAGGTGGCAAACGTCTGCGTGTTGGGCCCGATGAGGATCATGTCGCGGTTGCGCCCGAGGCGGTTGTGCACGGTGGACTGGTTGGTGCCGACAAACATCTGCAGCGACTCTTCCGGCAGGAAGTCCTTGGCCGCGCGCAGGTTGAAGTACGGCCCGTCGCCGCTCGGGTTCCACTGCGCGCCGTCCCACTCGTAGCGTACGTCGACGCCGCCCGTGCCCGTGTCGAGGGCGAGCGGGAAGAAGGCAAAGTAGAAGATATTGCAGATCTGCTTGGAGTCGGTCTTTGCAAACTGCTCCTTGGTCATGTCCTTGACCGCCAGGCTGTCGACGCCCGAGGTGAGGACGCCAAACTCGTCCATGAGGGCCCTCTTCTCCACGAGCTGGTCGTGCATAAAGTCGCGCGACTCGTCGTTGAGCCCGCCCACGCTCTTCATGCACTGCAGAAAGTAGTTGTCTGTGTAAAACTGGAGGACGGAGCTGTTTCGAAAGTCGGTCGAGGTAGCTCGGGCCAGCGCCTTCCTGCCGACCCTATAGCACGGCCTGCAGGCGGTGTCGCGCTCGCCGGCGGTGATGCGGTTGAGCGAGCGGAGCGGGAAGGGGAAGAAGTCGCCGACGGTAGCGTCGCAGTCCTCCGCGCGGGGGTTGTCCCAGAAGCGGTCGACGGCGTGCTCGAACGCGTCCGACTGGCGCGCGGCCTGCGGGCCGGCCGGGTCCGCGCCGCGCGCGTTGCGGCCCTCGGCGTCCGTGAAGTTGAACAGCTGCAGCCGGCTGAACGGGACGCCGCGCTGCGACAGACACACGGTGACGACGGGCGCCGGCAGGCCGTCCGTGCGCTCGGAGCGCAGGAAGCCGCCCGGGTCGGCCTGCTGCCGCACAAAGTCGACCGTGACCGCCGTGACCGCGAGCGCCGCCCCCACCACCATCACCACGTACAGCCACAGCACGCCCTTGTCCCTCGCCGACAGCGCGCCGCCACCCATGCCGCAGCACCTTCTCCCGCGGCGGGCCTTCCCCTCCCCCGCGGCGGGGTCTTCCTCGGGCTGCT
>NW_005178956.1:137059-141667 GCF_000350225.1 Chondrus crispus
GGGGGGGTACTCATCCGGTTCTTGTACCCCGTGCCAAGCCGAGGCAAGCGGGCGCCCAGCCGGGCAGGGGCGGTCCTCTTTTGAGAGGGGCGGCAGCGCCAAATTCGGGGCGCACGTGGCCCTCGGTAGGAACGGCCCTCAGGGCCGTTCCTAAGGAAGAGTTCGGCGTGCCAGAGGCGCGCGGTCCCCGCGAGATCGGGGAATGCACACGTGTGCGTGGGGGTTGCACGCGCGGGGACATGACCAGCGCGGGTGTGTGTGCCCGTGGGGCGGGAGCGGGCAGGGCGTGTCCCCCCCATGTGAGGGTGTGTCTTAACAGGCTGGTTTTTGCTTGCCTTGCCCGGTTTTGCCAGGAATACTTTTAAATTCTTAACAAATACCCTATGCTTCTTGAGCCCTTGCTTTTCTTAAACCCAAAAATTAAAACGTAGGAGCCACTCATAGCACGCCAAATCACCTCTTTGGGCAAAGCAAAGCAAAGTGCAGAAAAACTGTGTTAAGTTAAGACACACCCTGATGTCACGATAAGTGTGAAACTTGGGCTATATTCAAGGAAGTATCCAAGTACATGGCCTTTGCTCAAAAAGCCTCCTCGGACCACTTCCCGTATCTCGAGATTTATTTGCGTCGTCACCTTCCACTGTCTGCGTGTGCTACATTAAATGTAGAAAATTTTTCTATGTGTGTGACTTCCCACTTTTTCTACCAAGGACCTCGATCGCTTCAACCTGTTTATCGCTCAGTTCTCGTTCCTTGCTCTCCGCTTTGCATCCCTTTGACATTTGCTCAGTGAACTAGTTGTAAATTCTCTTGCTGATTGGTGACGGATACTGTGATTCGCACTGTCCCCCGATCTTCGTCTGTTTGACCCCGCTACCGGCTGCGCTAGTTACTACGTTGCACCTTTATTTGGTCCTCTACGCTCACGTTTCTCAATAAGGCCGCATCCGTGGGGTCTCTTTACTGTACGTGCCGAACTGTAAAGTGGTAAAAGGGAGTGCCCCCTTTCCATGGGCAGGGCGGCGCCCGCTGTTTATGGTGCTACAGTACCGTTGGTACCGTTACTGCAAATAGTGCAAGTGGTCAAGGAAGAGGATTGTCGGCAGCAGAGGCAGGACTCCTGCCAACTTAACACAACTCCTTGTGCTCCTGCGGCAGGAGCACAAGGAGTTGTGTTAAGTTGGCGAAGCTCGCGCGTACGTTGCCGCGGTTCCGGGGACAAGACGAAGACAAGTAAACAAAGCTGGTTTATTGCATCTACTGTACAGTGTATTGGCGGTCTTTGTGGTCTTCAGCGTGATGTGTGTTCCGTGTAGGAACGACGATGGGTGTCGTGCGCCCCTGTCAAGATTTGACCTTTAATCAGTTAAGAAAATACTCTTTTCATACAGGTTTTCCGACAAAGAATAGATGTTTATAAGGTTAGGATTACGGGGTGCGGGCAATTTTGAGAAGAGGTGGCAATGGATAAAAAGGGATACAGTAACTGTGGTGCAGGAACGATGGCTTCGTCTTTACTCGTGATCTGTCTTCCTCTACACTAAGTCTAGTGTCTATTATCTAGCGGTCTCACTCCGTCGTCGGTGGATCATGGTGCGTTTATTATGTGTGCTATGTGTCCACGTGTATGGGTATCATCACAGTAACGGTACAGTATGCAAGATTTTTGTGCCAAGATGTGAAAATGTCTACAGTATCAATATCGGGAGATAACATAATGTGACATACAGTAATGGTCAATATCGGGAGATAACATAATGTGACATACAGTAATGGTCAATATCGGGAGATAACATAATGTTACATAATGTTACATAATGTTACCTCACCACGCGAATGGGTTTTGTTTGCCTTTGTTTAGGGTTAGATTCAAGTACACGTGTACAGTAGTATACTGTAGAAGGGACAGTCCTGCACGACTCGCGCGTGGGTCGGACCAGGGTAAGATTTAAACAGACTTGTGTCATCACAGAAGGCCTCGCGAACAGCGCTCCGATTTCCCGAAGGTTCGGTACTTGTAGGGTTGGAAGAGAAGAGCCGGTCGTAGACTCTTCTTGACATCGATAAACTGTTTAAATTATTTCCTTTAATCATTTCGGGACGAAATCCCTCACAAGAGGGTGCCCGCGGTGGGATGATGGGTGTCATCACCTGTTGATGTCAACATCAAGAGGTGGTTGAAACTGTTTCTCCCTGTAACGAAGCATGGTGGTGTGTACAGTGGGCGACTCCGAAAAACATAAATTGTGTACACACAAATTTCCTTGTGTATGTGTGTCGTATTTTGTGCCTTGGCACGGAAATGCATGTGAACAAAAAATTTGTGTAAGACACATTTAATGCCAATTCACCCTCAGTGAGGTGTCAGCACGTCGGCGGACGGATTGCGGTACCCCCTTCACGCCCTATCCTATGATACCCAAATGAGAAATCTCCTCCTTGTTTTGCTGTTGCAACGCGCAAAAAGGCAACGCACCATCACTTTTCGTCACCGCCTCAACACGGAAGGGCGAAGACGACGAGACAGGCGGATAACAAGGAGTGCATTGCAACACCCCTCTACGTCTCTATTTGCTAGTGGTAGGAGGGGTTGTTGCTGGGACGAAGGAGCCGCCGGCTTGGGGACAAATATCGGGTGCTGGCTCCTCGTCGGAGTCGGCAACATGAGCCATGTAGACGTTGGGCTGCGGGGTTGGACAGCGGCTGATGCGACGGAGGGAAAGTGTGGAGGGAGGCCAGATCGAAATAGGAATGAGGTTGCCGAGGGGTGGGATGGGTTGATCGGACAGACCGCAGAGAAATATTTGAGCACATGGTATGATATAGGGTGGTATAGGTCGGTGCGGATGTGCGTTTGTGTCTGTGCACAAACAATTACATCGGGAGGGGAACGAAGAGCAAATCGGCGGTTTGTGTATGCACAAACACCTCCGACTCAATCAAAATCGGCGGATTTACGCATACACAAAATGTGTTTTTATGTTTTTCGGAGTCGCCCAGTATCCGACCGGGGGCTGTCCTCATACAGGTATTTTTTTTTTTTGGAAAAAGATGAAAATTAAATTGAAAGATTTACGGTATTTTTGTTAACGTATGTATTTGTTTTTGGCAACAAGGTGTTGCAGAAGAGAACATGAGAAGGGCGCGATGTTTCTCGAGTTGTGTTTCTGGACGCAGGGGCAGAAGTCAAGTACCGTAGGTACAGTATCTACGGTGGCGGGGGGTAAGCGCAAGGCAAAAACCCCAAAAAAATATGTCGAAAAGTGTCGTCGTAGGAGAACAACGGTTCCGATAGGCAGTAAGTACCCTTGGGTACCGCAACGGTAAGGGTACCTTATTAGTACCGAAGGTACGAAGGTACCCTTCAAGGGTACTGTATCTAGAAGCTCCATACATACCAGGCATGGGCGAATGAATAAGTAAAGACAAGTAAAGCGGCCGAAAAGGGGACTTGTTCCCCTTATCGTTTATGCACAGCTTAATTATGTGTGACGCACGAAACAAACGCATAAAAAAAATAAAGTTGGAGCAAGTGGCATGCACACGTGTGCAGCGTGTCGCCACACCCATCGCCACACCCGTCGCCACACCCGTCGCCCAGCCCCATTGGGTGCGGCCAGGGGCGTTTCTCCGTTAGGGCGGGCTCCCTCTGGCGAGGCGCGGAAGGTGCGTGCGGGCGCGGAAGGTGCGCGCGGGCGCGGAATGGGGGGGGGCGGGCGCGTGGAAGGGCGAGGGGGGCCGCCGCGGCGCGAGCGACCACCGGCGGCGCGCCACTGCGGGGCGGTGCGCGCCAGGCAGCGCGAACACGGGTGCAGGCCATCGCCCTGCACACGCGCGGGCCAAACCAAACTCTGCCTGCCGCGCACATGGCTGCCGCAGCGTCATCTGCGCCATCTACCGTTAATGCCCGCGGGATACAGTGACAGTGACACCGGAAGTTTGTTGTTTTCTGGCCGGGACGAGCGCTCACCTAACGGGCGCTCACCAGGTCATACAATATCATGATACCGTAAGGGTACATCTTGCGTTTGTGTTTGTCCAGCTTGAAGTACCGTTGGGTACAATATTTCTACAATATTTCTATACGGGCTGGCGCGCGCGTGCCCCGGAGCGCCGTCGCCTCTAACGCCCTCGCTGCATGTCACTCGCGCCACGCGCGCCATCCACCCTTACTACTGTACGGTATGCACAGTATACTGTACCCTTACGGTACAATAGACCGCCCTCGCCTCCGACGCCCTCGCTCAACTTCACGCTTGCGGTCTCACGCATGGGGTGCGCGCACGCCGTAGACCGCTCTCGCCTCCCAGGCTCTCGCTGTGGCATGGCATACAGTACATGCCGTGCCCGCCCACGTGCCATGTGCAGTACGTGACACCGTGCCGCCCGCCCGCGTACATGCCACACCCCGCAGCGGTATGACGGGTCATACCGCTACCTGCCACCTACCACAGCCCCCCATATACGCCGCAGCGCGCCCCCCTGACACCGCCACTGCGCAAACGTCTGCCATCTACCACCCAGCGCGTCCGTACCTTGCGCTAGGTAATACCGGCCCTCCGAGCATCTGCCATAATCCACTTCCCCCCCCCCCCCAATTTTGGAGTG